>NW_010391469.1:417-24218 GCF_000710305.1 Buceros rhinoceros silvestris | reverse complement strand
CCAGGAAGTCTAGCCCAAACCGGGACATCCTCGTAACAGTGGTACCTGAGGTGGTGGATAACAAATGCTAACTTTTCTAGCTCATCAGCTACCTCGGAACACAAGTGGCCTTTGGTTGTTATTGTCTGAAAGTAGTTTGGTGGTCTCTGAAAAATGAGGAATCCACCTGGCTCTTAAGCTGTATTCTCACAGATGACTTCATGATAGATGTCGCTCTACTACACACACTGAACAGTGTGTCACTACACACACTGAACTGTCCCTGGAGACTATGGTACTCTTCTGGAGAGGAGGTTGTTGCAGCTCAAACTGCAGTAGAACAAGTGTATCAAAGACACACTTTAAGGAGCAAATCAGCTGTGAACTGGAAGTACCCGGGGAGGGGAACGAGATTTCAGGAACAGACTCTTCAGGCTCCCAGATTAAAATTAAAGTTCAAGAAAATTCACACTAAGAATGACATTAAAAACATGCAAAATAGAGAGTACATCCGGTATGACTTGCAAAGTGACAATACTGGTAATGTCTAAACTGAGACAGGATGCTTTTCTTTAGAAATTGCTGTAGTTCACATGGCAATTGTGGAACAGAAAGTCAGAGTAAATCACTGTCCTTTCCTCTGACTTTACAAACTGTAAGCTCTTCAAACAGAAAGCTGGTCCATCATCATCATCATGGCTTGGCTTTGGGGACAAAGATTTGGGAAGGGCTTTCCCCACGCTTACTGCAAGCGCGCTGACGGCTGAAAAGGCCAATGCGGGATAGGCAAGTCAGGTTGCAAAGAGCACAGCGGAAGGTCTCTTTGGGTGGTATAGTCGAGGCACGGTTCTTTCTGCGTTGTCTTTTCTCCTCGAGACTGATTCTACGTGTGCTCTCAAAGGAGACAGCAGCATTATGTATGGTGTGTCTCCAAATCTCCCGATTGGAGGCCAGGGTGGACCACTGATGGTGGTCAATATTGACAAGGTGAAAGAAAAGAAGTGATTTGCACTGTCACCACCCTGCAAAAATTTTTTTGGAACTCTGGATTACAGTTTCACAATCACAACAGTTTGCTCCGTATAGAGTCTAAAATAACCTTTCTTTAGAGGAAAATGTGAATTGTAAAAAATCCACATTTTTTACAAGAATAAAAACCCAAGAAAACAAGACTGGATTCATCTGCTGCTGTTAACTTGACATGGCTCCATTGAAGTCAGTGAAATGATACTGATTTACAAAAGGAGGAATTTTGATCATGGACATTTGATGCCAGGACTAAAACACCCTAAGACACTATCCTTTTTCCCTAGAACTGCAGTTTATAGCAGGACTCTTGGACTTCAGAGTTCTTTTTTCAGTAGGACAGGATGTGTAATATTCTGAAAGAGATTATAGAAATATGATGTCACCAGAACTTTGGCTCTTCTTATATGAAAAGCATAAAAATATTATTCAGAAACTTCTAAGAGATAATTTAGAATTTGCATGTTGGATTCACTACAATAACTATTATATTTTGCAGGCTAATTCTGTAGTGCACATTTAGTCTTTTTGCATTTCATTCGCTGTCACAAGTGATCAAACGAGAAATAAGAAATTTACTTGACAATAATTGAGCATGTCATCTGCTTTCAACGGCTCACAGTTCCACAGCTGAGAAAGACTGAAGGAAGAGAAATGTATAGCATTACATTATACTTTTTTCTTTCATGTAGCTAAATATTGTGACTAAAAGTCAGATTAGACAGTTACATCTGTACTGTGTTTTACAGAAGTGGAAAGGTAAGTCACAGACGTTGACAAAGCTTTCTTCAGTATGGACAATTGATATAAATGCTTTAGTAGATGTGCTTACAATTTTTCAGACTGTTTCCTCTTTTGGCACTAAACTATATGGAATTTACAAAACTGCTGCAACACCTGCAGCTCTCTAAATCACGACCCTTTGGAAAGTTGATGTCTGCCCATAACATTTTCACATGAATCTTCGTAGATATAGTTGTGTGACTTATGGTGGATCTCTGAAGGTGTGCGCTTGAGAAAAGGTTTTCTTTGCTTTTCCTTCTCTCTGAAGAACCTATCATACCAGCCAGACTTTCAAGATCTGCTCAATAAACACCATGGTCTAGTGCTGAGCAACTTCCTGCAAGTTACTAAATGCTTTCAATTCCTATTATCTTTTCAGAAATGACTATCTACAGGAAGTGCTGAGACTTTTAAAGAATCAAGTGCAAATTAATTCTATTAGCTTACACATTTGTAGTTACTTTTAGGTATAGTTTGACATCTTCTATTTTTTCTCCTTGACATAAAAATATACTTAACTGACAAACACCTACTGTCACTTCCTTTAAGATTCTCACACCAGCCATCAACTTATGCTGTTGCTGTCAATGTTATCTTCAGTGTTAGAGGACAAAATGTTTTGGAGAAACTTCAGTGTAAAAAACTTTTAGTTTTAAAAGTTCATGTGCAGTTCCATGACTTTCAGCAGATAATTTGCCTCCCTTCTGTATGTGAACATACTAATGGTGTGATCTCTTTTGTATTTTTCCTAAATTGTGGCAACCAGATATCCAAATGGCTGATGCAGTTGTGGACTCTTCTTTATACAATCAGCCTAATTCCAGACCAGAGCTGTTGATTGCTCAATGAGCTGTTGAAAGATCCAGTAGCATTTGGCTCATAAATATTGTTTGCAGCATGTCCTTTATTCTTTCTGGCACATAACAGAGCCTCCTGCTTCCTCCTGCTTCCCTGATGATCACCTTACAATGACTGGAGAAGTAAAATAATCTAATTAAAGGGAGTGTAGGTATCCTCAGATAACACAAGACAATCACATAGCCGTATTTTCCAGCTTTGTGCTGGATAAAGCATGTTTAGCAGAGAGATGGGTCCTGTGCTCTTCTGACATGGATGTCACTATAATTCTTTGTGATGGGCCTTCACATCTGATGACATTCCAAAAGCTTTAAGTCAGAGTGGGACAGATTCAATCTTGGAATGAAGTGAAATCTGTGAGGATAATTAAAGAGTAGCATGGCTTGACAAGAAAGTGGTGGGCCATTATCACTTATTTTTTTAAAAATAAGAGTTAATATCTTTTTCACAAAATATGCATTAATCATCTGGAAGAAGTTCACAGCCTTGTGCTGAATTTATGGGCTGGAGACATCGCAGTTCCTTTTGGTCTCAGGAACTATGAATCTTGAGGCATTTCCTTTCTTCTTGGATCATGGCTTAGTGAGCTGAATTGTGTCCATAGTCCTTGCTTTGATCATAGTACTCTCAGTTCTGTATTAGGCCAATGTCTGATTAAATCTCATCTCTCAGGACTTCAGATGATTTCCTGAAGTGATTAGGAAGTTTTCTCTAGGCAGATCTTGGCAGATGTACTTTTATTTATCTTTTCCTCCACCACAACGATCAGAAGTGAGATGCTGGATTGCGTGGACTGGTGGCTAGAGAGGGTGGAGATTTCAGACTGGCTATCTGGGATCTCTTGTTCGCAAGCTAGCTGTGGGCCTAGGAAGAGAGATCAGTCAGGCTTGGACCATAAGGTGGATGTATGTGTTTATGTCAGAAGGGAGGGGTCAGGGGATTATGCTTACAGCTGGGTGGAGAAGTGGAGTGGATTCTGGCCGTAGACTGGCTGGTTCCAGTAATATCACTGATGATATCACTATAAGACGTTTTCATATTCAACACAATCAAAAGAGAGTGTTTGGTTCCTGTTTACCTGCTACTGAAAAGTAGTTTGTAACTTGACCACAAAGACTTTCCCAACTTCCACAATTCTTGAAAGTCTGGGCAGAGTCTGAAGGTTATATTTCCATGCAAATTGAACTAAGTGGTAAAGACCTGTCCCTCATAAAATTATACAAGTTTAATTCCATCCTAGAAGAACCTTTTTATTTATTAATATCAGACTTCTTGATTTTAGAAGAAGCTGAAGGAACTCTGTCTTATATCAGCAGTTCTGTCTGGGCTCAATTCCAAAGTCTTTCTCCGCATTGTACCTGTGGATATAATATCTAATATTATATAGATGGTCATTCTTAGCATTTCAGTTCTGTAGATCTCAGAGGCCAAGTTAATAACTATTCTATTTTTTTTCCCCGCAGTTTTATATTTCTAATGCAAAGATATGTATTGGAGGCTCACACTTAGGGGTGGGGGTATTTGAAATATTATGTTCCTGATGGCTTCGGATTCGGAGTTCTGGTTTCAGATCTTTTTCCAGTGGAGATAAGCATGACTGTGCACCCTAGCAGTTCAAATAATCTCTAGTTACATTTAGATTCACTGCTATGTAGGTTTCATACTTACTCTCATATAAAATATTAGGGATTAGTTCTCTTCACCTCCATCTATGTAGCTGGGGTTTTTTCCTGTAAAATTCAATAACAAGAAAAAATCCAATGCAGTTGTACTCACAGAAAACCAGTCATGCAAAGCCTTCGTTTATGAAAGAGAGATAGTTACACTGAGTCAATACTAATACATTACCTACTTGAACAAGCTCAGCTACTCTATGCTTTACCTAATTCTGCCTCTTTAGATTCTTGCTGTTGTTTCCGTGAGGTTCTCTTTCCGTATTATCTTATTCTTGTGCTTTCAAGAACTACCACTAGCTAGAAATGTAGAAGTACACGCTGTTGTCATGGAAAACCTGCCTTATATACACAGATATCTTACCATCCCTGTAAACAAAAAAACAGATGCCAGATCTGCAAACTGTATTTACAGCTCTGAGACACAAACTCTATTTGTTAGAGGTGGCTGGGAAATACCTCTTTCAGTCTGTGGAAATTTTGAATTAAGCTCTTGGATTTTTTTCCTTACTCCAAGTGGGACAAAAGCTTTTCCTCCTTTTTTTTTTTTTTTTTTTGAGGGTCAGGGAGATGAGTGGGATGAGAGTTGTCTCTGTTAAATTGTTAAATAAATATAAATTAAGTTTAGATGACTTCCCATGTTTTACCTTAATCTGTTCTACATATTTTGTTTTGATTGAAATTTCTTGGGAACTTGGTCACTAAATGGTGAACAGTATGGAAGTTAAACATTGCTCCTTTGAAGAATACTGAAAGAGGAAGATTTTCACTGTTTCCTAATAGAAATTGTTTTGAAATTGATAGTTTCACTTAAAACCCCAACTTCTGTAGAAATGGCACTTTATAAAGAAAATTATTTAGATTAAAAAATGTGACTGGTATAGTTTATCACAGATTCTTAAAGGTGAAGGCTGCTGGAGTAAATAATTTCTGAGATTCTCTGAAATCAGTGGGAATTTTCTGCTAGTTTCTGAAGATTGATTCAATCATTTTTACTAAGTATCAGGATGATTACAAAAACTCCCAACAACCGGAAATAGGTTTGGCTTCATCTTAAGAGACCTACTGAAGCTTGTCATATAGTGACTCAGTTACCCAGCAATGTAATGGGAGCTGATTTAGATGATCAAACAACTCTCAGTGCATCCAAGGAGCTTGTAGCTGCCTGGTTCTCCTCCTTTAGTTGTAGTTAGAGGAAGTTACTCCACTGCACTACACCTGTGTGTTTGCATTTGATTGTACAGAAATGTGGATTACCCTGGAGTGTTGCACTGATCACGGTTTGAAGTCACTGTAGAAGGCACCAGATCCACAAGGGAGAAGTGAGTGGTGAGGATGCTCCTTTACCACAGCAGTTCATCTCTGGGTGGTAACAACCAAATTTAAGTCTGTGTCATTGTGCATTCTCTGCCTAGCATTCATCTGAAATTTTCAGTCACATACTTAGTAAATTAAAACTTATATACTCCCTGGAGAACAGATAAGAAATGCCATCCAGATGCCTACCTTAATTGCTAACTTACAAGCCATACTCTCTCAGGTCCTTTTGAATATTAATTACTCTATGGAGAGTGGAACAGCTTCAACAAAGGTGGCCAAGAGGGACATTCAGAGCACTCTGTAACTTGGACGTTATGGCACTTCCGTGGGAAATCAAGCTCAAACCTTTAAGGCAAAGGAAGAAACTGGGGCACTTGTGTCCTGGGCTGCATTCAAACTCAGATCCTTACCAACAAGCTGTTAAAACACTTATCAGGAGCATCCAGTAGGCCTTGCAGAGCTTAGCCTTCAGCCTAATCTAAGAGCCTCCTAGCAGCACACTAGTCACAAGACCACTGCTGATATTAATATGCCTTCCTCTGGTGTTAATCATTATTTAGAAATAATCGCTGCAGTAATTTTTTTCATGCAGAAGGAATGAGGGTAGAGCTTCCCTAACGCTTGTTGTGTCACAAGGAGAATGTGAAGCAGTAACTCTTGAGGAAAGCACGCTGCTGGAAATCTACATCAGCTCGATCACTCTGCAGCTCACAACTGTGAAATCGCCTGTTTTGTCGAGCTTGTCAACAATGCGCATCATTCAGTTGACAACACAGAAAGCTGGGGTTGGCTCACAGCAATTTCCAGTTCACAAGCTGATTCAGTTGATACATTCACTTTCAGAAATAAAGTAGGAATATTCTCAGTTTGAGTAAGGCTACACTGCTTGAATCATAGAATCATAGAGTCATAGAATGGTTTGGGTTGAAAGGGACCTTGAAGATCATCTGGTTCCAACCCCGCTGCCATGGGCAGGGACACCTTCCACTAGACCACGTTGCTCAAAGCCCCATCCAACCCGGCCTTGAACACTTCCAGAGATGGGGCAGACACAACCATTTCCCAGCCTTAGCAGGAGGGAAAAGAAAGAGAGACAGTATATCTTTAGGAAAGAATTGTTTCATTCATTTTTTTCTTTATCTTTTTGAAGGAGATTTTGTTTCCTTTATTGGTCATGTATTCCACTTGAAGCTAGTGGGAATCTGTGCTTCCACCCTTCCCCCACATACACTGCATACACTGCACAGCTATGGGTGTTGTACACAGACTGTATTTCTTCTCCAAAGAAGAGGGATCATTACTTTGTAAATATAGAATCAAAGACTCAGGAATTAATGACTGTCTTTGATAGTCAAAGAAGTGCAGCTGGACACAAGAGGGGGGACCAATCCTTGTAAGGTTACAGGGTACCGAAGGCACATGTAATCTCTAAAAGAGATTCAAAAGAGCTGGAGTTGTGGATCAGATACTTAGCAGTAAGCTGCACTCCATTGTTTGGATTCTGAGTGCTTCTGGAGCAAAGCAGGTTGTTTTTTGAAGATGCATGACACAGCATTAATAAGAGCAATTCATGGTTCAGCACTGCTCTTGTAGGCAGTACTTCATCATTTATTTCGTGCAGGGAAAGAAGGAGCTCTTGGCTTTTTTTTTAAAAATGTGACATGCACTGGAGGAATTCCTCATGTTTTATGTAGTCAGTTGCTGCTAGTTTTTTCTGCCAGTGGCATTCAGTCTCACTTGTTGTTACTGCGTTTTCCACAGGTCTAAGCTCATAAAAACAATGCAGTACATGTTAGCAGAAAGATCAGAGCAGCCCTCACTATATAACTTGCTGCTATAGGTGCTGCAAGAACTATTTTCTATTTCTGTTTCTGCTTGAAAGATAATCTTTCCTGAAAACCTTTAAATAAATTAAGTATTCCCAGTGTGCATTTAGTGTCAAACTTTCCTATTTAAAGATGATTTTCCTCCTTCCACTTTGTGCAGAGTATGTGTCATCGGTAGCCTTATAATCCTGCAGTGTTAAACCATCCAAACAGTGGGCTTATTTTGTTTCTAGTGTAGATACCGATCCTTAATTACCCGGGTATTGTTTTAACTACCTCGCACATCCTTATCTGTTTTGCTGCACTTCATTTCATATTACGCATTTCCAGTTGGAGACTTGACAGGAGGGAGAAGTAATCAAACCATATTGTCTGGCGTAGCAGTGGGGAAACTGCCATGTCTATCATGCAAAAGATTAATAATAGACTGTGTGCTGTCTTTGTAAAACAAAAACATGTCTCACTTAAACGGCTTAGAAGTTACATCCTGTGTGATGCTGTCAGTGTGGGGGCCCAATGTCAGACATCTAAAGGAGTTTTAATCTTTGAAGAAGCAGCTTTTTTTCCTTCTAAATCATACCGTAAGTTCCTGCTGCTCATCTCAGGGCAGGATGCTTACATTAGGCTGTTGCTGCAGATTGGAAGGGACAAACTGTTGCTGGGCAGATGAGTGTGGAAAACCGCGGACCTTCGGTGGAGAGGGAATAGCCAGCTATTGCCAGGCGAGGGAGCTGTTAGGTGCAAGCTTGAATTTTAGAGTCAGACATCACCTCTGGAATATCAGGAGCCAGACTGCGTTACTGCTGCCCCCAAATACATGTGAGAGCCAGGCACTTAATGCTAGGTCTGACAACACCTTGGAAAAACCTACATAGCTGCTTTCTTCCTCTTTGCTGTCTTTGATTGAAAGAGGTAGGGATGTGTCCAGAATTATTAACTGGAAAAAACAGGAGTGAGATTTAAGATGAGTTTTACTCACAAAGGTGTTAAGAAAGACTTCAGAAATAGATGCAGTCAGTCTAGGGACTGATTTTCAGTCTGGGGGTATAACTACTTCATCTTGCATTTTCTGAAATCCATGTTTTCCTACCTAATAACTGAATTAAATGTAATGCAGCACAGAAACAGTGGATTTTATTAATCTCACCAGAGTATAGAGAAATGGCCAAACATAAAAAAAAAAATTGCGTCTGGTGGGAAGGAGGCGAATAGAAAGTCCTAGTGATATGCTTGCAGGGAACGTATAATCTTTGTTAGAAAATTCAAAGCCTGTCTACTTGGCGTGGATCCTAGCTGTGTAGCGGTTTGTTTAGTGATGATGGAAAGCTTACTCTACATTAATTCCTAATGGATTATTGCAAAATGTTCTGTAATGATGACGTGTTTGAGCTGTTAATTGATTATGAAATGCCTTAAGAGCTTTATGAAAAGCATAAGATACAATTATTATTGGATCGTGCTGCTCATTAAAGAAAATAAATGTGCTGTAATTCCAACTATTGTCTGGAAATAGATTCACGTCACCCTCCTCTTCTCTGGTGATACCAATGTCTGCTGCTTGTTCGAATGGAAATATGTTCAGAGAGATTAAGGGCTGGAACCAGCCTGACTGAAGTCAACTGGAGTTGTTCCCATTGACCACAGAAGGAGCTGGAACAATACTCGTTTGGTCTGTCCAAGTCCAAAACAACAAAAAAAAAGAATTTAAAGAGTACAGTTCTGAAGGAATCAAAAGCCCATACTCTCGGTTAAGCTGGGCCTGATCCTGTTATATTCCAGACTGACTTGCTTCTTTATACTATGCTTAGCCCTCTGCTAGAGAGCAAGTTTAACAGTGGCTGGTGCTTTAAATGTGGGTGAATGTAACCCAGTGTAAGTCACTCATGCTGCAGATCTGGTGATAGACCCACCCTGAAAAAGAGTAACCCTGTGGCTCTGTGACTGGTAGGGGTGAGAAGGCAGAGAAGGGACAGAGTGGGATGGGGACAGCCCCCCACCCCATGAACCAACAGATCCATATGTAAATCATAGATTTTCCCTCGAGAGAACGGATCTCATTATCTGTATCTCTGCTTTTGGCACTTAACCCCCGCTGTGTTTTTCTAGTGCAATTAATTAAAAAATAAAGATGAATGTGCCTTACCTTAAATAAACAAACATCAGCCAGTGAAATAGAATTCACCTTCGTGGCTCTTTGGTAATACAGTTCAGGAAATCCACAGGCCTTCTTTCTAATTTATTGTACCAGAGGGTGGTTATCGCTGTTTACAAAGGAAAAGTTTTCCACACAAAATCTGTTAAGACTTACCAGCATTTCTCATGCATTCAAGCACTGCCATGTGAGACACATAAAATTCCCACCTGATGATTAGTCGTATTAGGAAAGAGGCATCTCTCACAGTGAAAGAAAAGCAGCACTCGTGACTAATGGAAATAACGAAACAGTGATAAGTGTTTTCCAAATTACCTTTGCAAATTGAGGTTTTGATTAGTAATTATTAGAGAATATTTTGGCAACTTAACAGAGATAGTTAAATAATCCATACTTTTAAGAATGCTGCCTTTGATTATTGAGATTAGTAGGGTTTTCTCAACCGGTGATTCTTTCTTCCACAATTTTTTTTTTTTTTAAGTAGACTACAGTCTCTACAGTTCTGCTAAAATCTGACTGGATTTAATTTTCTGTCTCAAAGTTGGTCTTGCAAAGAATTTTACATAATTGGTTTTCTTACATACTTACCTTTGGAAGGAGTTTAAAGTGAAAAACAAATTTGGAAGAAATAAATATTTTATTTCCTATTTAGATTTTCAGATTTTAAATATTTAAATATTTTAATTTTTCAGAAGCATATCAAACCCCATGGGAATATTAGTTTTAACTTCAGCAGACTGGATTCCATATGAATTTGCATCTGTGTTGTGTCAGTGATATCAGTGAACTGCTTCATGAAATTTGGCCTCCATATTGGTTTCTGACCCAGAAAGCAGTTTTTCAGTCTGCAGGTCTGGTATATCTCGTATATCAGGTTCATCTGGAATACTCGAGATTTACAGTCACCTTCTAACCTGATTTCAAGAAGAAATTTGGATTCTTAGGGTACAGCTCAGCCATGGTAAGGAGGCACTGGCCAGTGCGTAAGGGCCACTCAGAGCAAGGAGATTAATGAGTGGGACTTTAACCTGCTTTTGAGTGGGGTTCAGTACTTATCCTCTGTGCAAGGTTGAATTTCAGCTCTATTTCCCAGACCTGCAGTGAGAATATTATAACTGACAGTGAAGCATTTTTTTAATGGTTACATTAGAAATAATTTAACTAGGAGACATGATAGTTCTATTTGTAACTGTTTTTAAGTCATACTGCTTCAGAAATAATGCTGTTCCCACCACATACTCAGGAATGAATACATCTTGCAAAAAGATTTTCTGTTTTTGCAGCAATAGCATCGACCCCTAATTTCTGCAGAGCACTCTGACTAGAGAAGTCAGCAGACTCCCACTTTACTCCAGACCTCCAATGCTGACAGGTACCACCAAGACTCTAGAATAACTGTAAGTGGAAAGTGAATTCCAGGCATTCATATGTAAATTGAAATAACTAATGTCCCAATGTGCTTTTGCTTTCCAAAAAAAAAAAAAAAAAAAGAAGAAGAAAACCCCCAAATATAATGAAGCATTTGCATATAAAAAGGCTTTTAACTTACATTCTTTGCTCATTGGCAATCTTTGGAAGCCCATTATTCTTTTCTGCTATTAAATTTACCCAGAAAAACATTCACATTTCTGGGCAAGCAGAAGTTAATATAAAAAATAATTTATTCTTGTTCATTTTTTTTCCATAGGCTGCAGACACGGCTTTCTAGACACAGCAATTATTTCTATACACAAGTGGGAGAACAATGTAAGATCCTGCGGTGGTATGGGTTTTTTTAAATTATCCCAGCTAAAGGTTTAAAGATGCTATTTCAGTAGAAAGCCTTATTATAACAGCAAAGGAGATGTGGATGTCTTCAGTTTCTAATCCTGAGCGTGCAGATTTGTGACTAGATTACCATGAGCAAATGGCTTGTTCTTTTGAGGACTAATCTTACTCTTACTTCTACTGGTGTAAATCTGGAGTAACGTGACAGAAGTCAATGGAGTTACAATACTAATCCAATGTTGTTTCCTCATCTGTAAAAGAGGTTAATGACATTCTGGTCTCTCAGAAGATATGGCAAGGATATTTAGTTAATGGTGACTCTTCACTGTGTAAAATGCTAATACATTGCCATTGTTTGTACCAAATTTGTACCGTATAGGTGAAAGAAAAAGTTAACACACAAGGTACTCATGCTTAGTCCTCTCTGCTAAAGACACATCATAATTTATTTGCTTTCATTATAATATCTCAAACAATTTTTCCTATTACTGCTTTCATTAGGGAAGGAAGACTGCTGTATTCTAATAGGAAAGCAACCAGATGCATATAAATAAACACCAGAAGATCTAAATGTAAAATGTGTCTTCTACTATGCTGCTTGTTTGTGTACAGGTCAAAATTGTAAGTTTAAAATAAGCAGCTTTGATTCTGCTAAGTAATTGTTGTTATGTATACACTGAGGGAGAATAAAATCTACACAGACAAAATGGTGAAGAGAGAAATTGTTGCCAGAAGTGATCTGCAGCTTTCAGGTAATCCTTTTAACATTTTTCTGTCTTGTTATTTCTGTATATAAATGAGAAACGTCTTTGTAACAAGTAGCAAGGATACCAGGCATGAAAGCCTTAGTATATGTCTATTCAATGCAAACAGGAATGTAACTGCTTAATTCTTAATAACTCAGAACTATCAATCTATGAGGTGATCATGGCCTGGGAGTCTCCCACAAAGCAAGGAGAGGCAAGTCAAACTGCAGTAACAATAATTTCCACTTCTGTTCTGGGGTTCACGCTGGTAGTTCTCAATGCATTTTTCAAAAATGGGTGTATTATTCCCATTTTGCGGCTCTAGAAAGCAATCCCACTAGGACAAGTGTCTTGCTTAAACAAATCAGCTGGTGAATGAGGTGGGAGAAAGCCATGCAGCTGACTGCAGGGCAGAAGAGGTGGGTGGGAATGGGGCTGACATTTCCAGCAGCAACCATCCCACAGAGCTGCTCCCATCCCTGCTCTCACAATTGGCAAGAGAACTTTGGCCTCCCATCATCTATCCACTGACATTAGATGAAAGGTAAAAGACAGAAGGGTATCATATAAAATAGCATCACCTTGTTAGAGAATCCTTGTCACCAGGGTTTGGATCTCCTTTTTTTTCCCCAATACCACTTTCTCAACCATGTGTTAACTTATATTTTGCATCTTCAATGGCTTAGCAGTCTGCTTCATTTTCCTCTCAGCTAGCACTGCAGTGATGAGGAGGCCAAATGAATTCCTCTGTGTGGTTTTCCATGCTCTCATCTTTCCAGGGGTTCAGCTATGATCTTGTGCATTAGGTCTGTAGCATGCAGCTTTCCAGCATGGACCAGCTCAGGTTTGTGTAGCTTGCAAGGTGAATTCAGACAGTGATGTTTAAAGTTTCCTTCTGTTCTAGCCTTGCATGACTTTGTCCAGTGAGAAAATTTTTCCACAGAAAAACATTGTTAAACCAGTTCTGTACTAACCAAGAATGTTTCTACACTGAACTTGGGCTGGGGTAGCTTGGGTGCCAGCTGCCACGTATTTACACAGGATTTCAGGCCGGCTCGTTCAGTTCAATGCTGTGATAGCTACATTGCTACCAGTTCCTCAGTCATCGTGCTACTTAGCTTGGGTTTATTAACGTGATATACGAATATGCTAGACTTGTCTTCCTTGCCAAAACATTTGTAAGAAAGAACAAAGCTATTACAACAGTCACTGGAAATCATACACTGGGAAAACATTCTATTTCAAAATTAGGCTTTTGTATATTCGCATGCTAAAAGGAAAAGAAGCAACAACATTTCCTAGAAAGTTTTAATTTGGGAAAGAAATTAATCATATAACTTTTTCTGTAGCCTCTATAAATTAGCAAAAGCACTGGTTTGGCCAACTTGTCCTGAAAATGAGCTCGTTAAATTTAATTTGACATACTGTACAGCAAAGAATCATGTGAAAAAACTATGAATTTTATGTCCAATTAGAAAAATACTCTGTGGTGTTCAGCACTGATTCCAGTGATGGATGTCTGCCAAGGTACATTTAACTAAAGTGTACATGTGGGTTAGATTAATACATTTTAAGATCTAATCAGCTCTGAGAACAGGGAAGTCATCTATCAGAGGCAATAACTCAAAGATCACTGCAAAATTGCTTATTAAAAGAAATCATAAGCTCAGGAAAATATCAATGTTTATTAAAATTTATTATCTCTGATTTAAACTGATGGCTTAGTCGGAGAGATGAGGATTTTCTTAAGATCTTGTGACTTAATCATAGTGAATCAAAATGAATGAACATACGCCTTGCAAGTAGAAAATAGGGCTCATATCCTCCCCTACAGTCAAAAGCAAAGGGAAAACGCACAGTTAAATGATGCAAGGATAAGATCCAGAGTGCCTATTTATGCACTTCTTACAGCATCACAAAGTCTGGTCTCAACAGGGTGAATCAAAGAACTGAAATTATACATGAAGGTCCATATTCTCAAAGAAAAGAATTAGATGTTTCCCAGGGTAGCCCAGAATGCCACAGAAGGTCTTGGTGGCTGGCCAGTATGATATCATGAGAATAACACTTCTGTGTTCTGTCTGAGCAATTCTCTTTTTCTGGACTTTGGAGCTTCTGCCTGCTCAGGATACACAGCACAGAGCGTTCCCCCCACTGTAGTGGTCTAACCAAGCATGGCTCTTTTGTTCTAAGGAATGTAGTTGCTGAAGGACAAGCCTAACTGGGGCTCTCAACTCCCTCATGAACTTTGAACGTTCATCTCATGATCACTTAATGTAAAATGCGTTGGTAGTTCATAGCACACCAGAGACTTCAATCTTTGCCAGTCTTCCAGGTACCCTCACCTTTCTCTCCACACCTCCAGAACCTGGCACCGTCCTGTCTGCTTTCTTTCCAGTCTCATTCCTGGATGCACAGCAGCCTAGCTGGCACAGGGCATGCCCCAAAGAGACCTTCCTAGCCTGAGACAGTGTATTTGCAGGCTGAGGATCAACCCCAAATCTCCACTGCCCTGGGTAACTGCTTAGGCCGCTAAGCTGAAGAAGCTACAGTAGTATCACTTTTAAATAGGGTAACTTGGCTGTTGTGCTTTACCCTGAAAAAACTGCAGTCCTTGTGTGACATCTATGTGAGTTTATAGTTCACCTAGTCATTGCTGGTTGCATCATGGTTGACTTCTGAGTTCCCAGAGTACGCACCTACTTTCACAGAAAAGAGCAATAAACAGAAGTCTCATTTGAAGCGTTGAAAGAACTTCCAAGTCAAGTACGAGCATGCCATATCCAAGAGTAGGTTTTCTGAGGAACGCAGGATTTTGAAGATTAATTTTTTAAGTACTTCCCAGCTTGTCTCTAGGCACTGAAGTAATGTCCCTAGAACTCCTCCTGCCTGCAAGGCATGGGATGACCCAATGGTCAGCATTTGTTTCGCACAGACGCTCAGAGTGTTAGCTAAAAAGAAATAGCTTCTTGAGATCTTGGCACAGGGTAACGCTTACATGGTGAATTAGATCTCTGTAACAGGGTGGCTGGTTGCTGTCAAGATAGCAGTGGGAGTCGCCATTGCAAGGCGTCCTTGCAACAGTAGTGGGATCATGTGATCCAGCTTCTTAAACCACTGTTTTCCTCACTGGCCGATGAACGTAGGTCCTATGCCGCTGCTTTTGCATAGGTAGGAGCAGTTTCTGCTGCCTATTTACAAATGTCTGTTTGTCAGTTTGGTCAATTCTGCAGCAAGAACATGTAAAGGAGTCTCTTGACCAGATTCTGCACCCAGAATGTTAATCCACACACTTAAGTATACAAATTGATATAGGGACAGCAGAAGCTGTCTGAGGAAATCTCTAGAACTGTCCAAAATTTCTACCCGGAGAGATTCTGTGGAAGTCAAATTTTTAGTTGTGAAGGTGGCTGTGTTACTGAAATTGAGAATAAACTCCTTAACACCAAGTTAGTGTTAAGAAGGCGGCATTTCTTTATTCGCAGCGCTGGACATGGGGATCACTCTGCCTGTCGTGCATGCCCTATGCTGCCTCAACCAAAGCTTATATCACCTGGTTACATACATATATATTATTTTTCCCAGAATAGTCACACATATTCATTCTGTTTCCTGGAACTGATTATCGTTTTTGCATAGTCATTATGCATGTGGCCTGGGTCTCGGAGGGGCTTCCACCATGGTCTCCAGTGGTCTCTGGTGGTCCCTAGTGGTTGTTGAAGAGGTGTCTCTTGGTGTCCTTTCCATGAACTCTGGGTTATTTTTCCCACATATGGTCATGAGTTGGCTCACAGAGCAGTTTGCCATAGTTTGTTGGAATTTATGCTGGTTTCAGACGGCTTTTAGGCTGTTCTGTTCCTTCTTTACTGTCTTGTCTCCTCCTTAGGCCGTTCAGTTCCTCCTTATCCCTATTGTACAAGTTATTATAGGTAACATAACAGCTGGAAGTCCAGACAATCGCCTTATCTCAAGTTGGTCCATTGCTTCATGTCAATCCGAGTCACTGATTGACAGTGACTAGCAAGTGACTAGCTGAGGAGCTCCTAGACCACTCAGGGACCTTATGACATAAGGGCTAAGGATGTGCATACAGGTATAGCCCTGATAACCAGCTATAGCACACTTGCTACTAAAACACAAACTTTTCATACTTTCAGCTTCAGCTCCATTAACTCCATAATTTCATGAGCTCAGTGCTGAATCTGTATGGTCAGAAACTCTTCAATATGCCTCTCAAATGCCTTCGTTCTCCACATTAGGATTTTGTAGAACAAAACTTTGTATTAAATCCTTAGTAAGGGAATGGAGCATTTTAGAATAGAGATTAAAATACCATATCCAGTGTGGAAGCTAGCAAACAAACAATAAACTTAGATTTTCATTTAAATCTAGATATTTGACCATCTCCCATCACTACAGTATCTGAATGAGTCATTGCCATTATAAATCATTAGTATTAACCTCATTTTATATTTGGGTAACTGAGGCTCAGGTTTTTTGAGCCCCAGCCCAGTGTCTTCCACTAGCTCAGGCATTCTGTTCTTACTTGATTATTGCTTTTTTCTACTAATGTTGCTTTTACAGAAAAGAGATGTGAAAAAGGAAATCAAGACCATAAAAGTTGTCTAATTCTGTCTCCTTCATTTTAAAATCACTTTTCATTTACATGGAATAAAATTTAACTTGTAGCAGAGGACTGAGCAGTAGACCTAAGCACACTGACAAGTGCCAATTGGTCTTGTGTGCATAGAATTTAGCCATGGTCAATTTTTTTCATCAAAACAGTATCACTGTCTGGCACTGAATCGTGCCTAGCTGTTCTTTGCCACCTGCAGTGGAATGAGATGCCTGACCAGCCAACCCAGCCTGCGTGAGAGGAAGTTAACAAATACTGTGCAACAGAGCTTTGTTTTTTCCCCAGTATGTGTTTACTCTGCATCACAGAAAATCCATTTGTCAAATATTAATTGAATTCTCCAGCATTTGGCATATTTGCATAACTATTATGAAATGGAGCATTATCTCCCCTGGTATTATACCCATTTCCCTCAGATGGTGTCTCTTTGATCCATTAATCATGTTTCCTGTACCCTCCCCCAGAAGCTTAATTGCTCACATCCCGCAGAACCTACTCACAAAGAAAGAAATTAGCTCTATGTAAATCTAAGGTTATTACCTTGCCTCTATAAATGTAAAACAATTAAATTATCCTCTAAAAAAGACAGTGATAAAATTCCAGATGAGCGCTGATCAACCAAGGAAGCAGATTGAGGCAATTTTATTGGGCCAGTGGGAAGAAGATGGTTTTACTTCACCAAGGACATTACTGGGGCAGATGATACTGCTGTCCATGTCTTCCTCCACTGCCGCTGCTGTCCCCTTTACTGACCTCAATATCACTGTAATACCTGAAACAAAGGGACAGATTCAAAAGACACCTCAGATTTTAGGGCTGATATAGGCTCACACTGGTGGGTACATCACACATCACCTGGACGTTACTGGAACCTAGGAAATACTGAGAAAATGAATATGTCTTGAATTCCACCTCTCAGACCTGTAGGCATACGCTTTTCAGAAAATACATCTTTAACCTCAAACCTCTACTAAATATAGGAACCCATATTTTCAAAAAGAAGCTGGGAAAAGCTGGGTTTTTTACCCCAAACAGGAGCAGGCAATGGGAATTACATTGACTTAACAGCAGTTTGGTGGTCACAGCATTTGTGGAGGAAGTGGGAACGATTCACCGTTTTTTTTGTACAAGTCAACTCCCACAGAGATGTTCTAACCACGAGGCATAGCTCTTTCTAGGAAGATGGGATCATCTGCCTCTTCCTGTGAAGCCATGCTGCTATGCAAAACGTAATTCACTATTAATTTGGCCATACAGAGAGCGAGCAGATGACTCTAATCAGGATGTTCAGACAACACCGTGGAAAACAGAAGGCCTGGTCTCCAATTGCCTCTACAATCAGTAAAGAAAATAGCAGTGCATTTTGTGCAGAACCCCGTGCAGTTGTTGTGTTGCATGTACTTTGAGTACACTAGATGATGACCGATATAAAAAAAAAGAAATGTGATTCCTGAATCTTGCTCAGATTTAGATTCTGAGCCGTTCAGTCCTGTCAACATTAGAACAGCTTGAGCATGTAAAGGTCAGCAAATCTAGAAGATCAGGGATCTAAAGGATAAAAAATGTAACTTCTAGATTTCAGTAGCTTAGCAAGGCTTTTTAGGATCAGGTTTCCGGGACTTAGTTCCATTTATCAGATCAGTCCCAAAGAGACTAAACCAAGATAACACGCACAAAATCTGTGGTCTCGCAGAAAACTGAAGCTCAGACTCCAGTGTACCAAACCAGCATCTAAGTCATTAATCAGCTTCCTTTCCACATTTTCTTCTCTCTGACTTAACTCTAAATTTTCCTCTTCTTTATCTCAATCACTAAAGATCCTTTATTCTTTCATCCCTCCTTGGTTTCTGTAATATTTAGCAAAACTATGACAGAAAATGTCTCTATGTCTGCACAGAAATTGGTTTCTGCTAAAAAGAGTAAAATGAGCGCACTAAGAACCAGGATATCGCTTGTTACGTGTTCACTGCTTTCTCCTAAACACTCTGTAGCTTTTTCAAGTTCCTCCTCTTGGTGCAATTTCGTTCTCACTCCTTATAAATTTTTCTCCACCATCTATTCCTTTTATAAGTTTCTCTTTGAAACTTATTTCCTCCATAAAGCCTTTTAATGACCCCACCCATTTCTTTCTACTACAGGAACCATCAAAGCTCATTTGTGGTAGAATTGTAATCTGGTGTATCAGATATATGTCAGACAGGGCTGTCTGATCATACAGTCTGTTTGATTTAGTCTTCATCAAACCAAGCTCCACTCTGTAACACTGTGAATATTCTGCTGGTATTTCATAAACAATATTAAGATATTGTAACAGATACCCCAGCATAACAACTTGTACTTTCCTGAGAGGAGACCTGCATTCTGTGTCTCATCCTGTGTCACCCACTGTAGAGGCTGTCAGAGATAGCAGAAGCCACCAGAAAGGAAAGGGAGTATCTAGCACACATTTTTAGTTGCTTTATGTATAAATGACTATTAAGACATCAAAAGGGATTCTGATTGAATCAGTCATTAAGTTGGCAGGACCTGGCCACGTACTCATTGTTTCTGATTTCATCCAGAACCTTGAACGTCTTCTTTGGCGATTTGTAGACCTAAAACCTTAAGCTATTCCTCAAGATGTTCTTAAAATAATTGTATTGCTTAGAGTACAGCATTTGGATGCACATCCAAGTGAAACTGAAGCTCATGAAAACTCCCAACAGCTCCTGTATATAGTGTAATAAACATCAGCAAACAAAAGGAGGAGACAAACACAACGAGCCAGTTTGCGTTGAAGAAAAAGGAGTAATTTTAATATTAGAGAAAAATGAGTTTCCTCCCAGTTTCATCTGTAATGCATGCTGAAAATATGAGGCTTACTACTCATATAGGACTAAACTTAAAAAAGGATTTTTAATCACGTAAAGATGTCTTTTTTTGACAAGGTAAAATTTTAAGCCGTTTAAGAGATCTTGCCAGAGAAAAATTCACTATTTAAAGAAAATACTAGAAAATCCAGTTTTTCTGCTTGAAACTGCTGCAGTAAAGCAGGTAATGTTCAGTACAGTTTCTAAAATTGAATAAAAGTAGATATTACAAGAAGAAACAAAGGAAGGTTAGCCAGACAAGATACAGTACAGAGGCTGAGAAAAGCTGGCAAAACCAGCTGTAAACTCACTGGACTGAGCATAATTGACCTATTTGAGCACATAGTTATTATGCATGTTATAACAATTGGAGAAAATTCTGTCTAGGGTTCCAACATATTTTAGAAGGCTGAACAGAGATTAGAAGAATTTTAGTAAATGGATGCACACACACCAAGTTTGTGTGGTAGAATACTACATACCCTGGCATCACTGGGTAATTAGGCAGATGGGTTCTGAGGACATGCAACAGTGTAGCCACACAAGGCTCCTTTTTCCTGTAAAAACCTGAATCCAGCTCAGTTCTGTCGGCTTCAGGCTTTGAGAGTGTTCATCTGTTTGAGAGCCCATGTTAAAATGGCCTTACACAGCACCATGGTTCATGCATCATGAGTTCTTAAGCACTTGGTGCTGCTCCTACTGTCCCAACGCTGGTTGTTTTCCAGACACCCAAACCATTAAGCTGAGTGAAGGACGCCGGGTGAAGTCCCAGGGGCATTCGTGACAGAGAATGGGCATTGCTTAAGGTTGCTGTTGGTTCCCTAATAAGAGCTGCTGGGCCAATGCCTTAGGAAAGCATGCTTTTGATTTCCTAGGTGACAACACCATTTCTATCTAAAAACAGATCTGAATTTACAGCCATTTTTTGTCTTTCCACAACAACAATTTTAGGATGTACATTGTATTTAATTTAGTAATACGTAATTTTCCTTTTACCAGCTACTTAGTTTTTTATGCCTTATATTTCACCGCTTTTTTTTTTTAACTGTAGCACCTTCATTAAGAATTATGTTGGTCATTTATACAGGCACAGCTCTGGATACAGTTGCTTTGTACTGGAAAGAGCAGCTTTGCAGCTTTCTGTTATATGACATGGAGTATAATAACACAAGCTACCCTTCCACATCTGTCAAGAAAATTTATCTCCAAGTCAGTCTCAGGCAGGGGCTGTTATTGGCTGTGGTTGCACGGGCTGACAACAGTAGATTAGTCAGTCTCAAAACCAAAGACTGGCCCTTTTTCCCTGTTAGGAAACTCCGTCTGTTTTTGCAAAGCTTACACCTAAATAACTGCACTTAATGCAGACTATTTAACAAAAACACTCTGCAGTTTTGAGACTCTATGAACTGGAGGATCACAAACCTTTGTCAAACCACATCCTGCTGGTTCCTGATAACTACGTGTCCACTGTCAGGTCCTGAAAGAGAAAAAACACCATGGGAGAAGACACAGATCGGAACAAAATGAAGCATAGGCAAACATTTAAGACCACATGATAACGTGGTGTGTGACGCTGAGGAATACTGAATGCAGAAGAAGGCCGATTCAAACTGAGAGGTCTCATTTCACTGTGATACTTCAGTAATCAGCAAGAAGGAGACAAGAAACAGAGAACTGCATTACTGTCTAATGAGATGTCAGAGGACTCGGGGCGGGGGGTTTAGTGTCTGATTATGACACTTTCTTTAAAGCTCTTCCTTCAGAGGCTTTCAAGGAGAATACTTAATTCTTGCAGGGTGCCAAGTCCTGCACCAGGGTGAGCTGTCAGGTGCCTGTAATGTTCTCAGAAGACCTGCAAAACCAATGCTTCCCTGCTGAAGGTGCAGAAGAGCCTGCAAGGGCATTCTTCTCTTGTGACTGAGAGATGTGAGTGGCCAGTTAGGAATTTCTAGTGAAGAAAGGAGCAAATGCTCCTGCGTGGCAGTAAGAGGTGTAGGTTCCATGTGCCGGTCAACTCGACCTGCCTATGAGACAGGGAATCTGTTCTCTGAGGAGAACATGGGCACATGAAGCACCTCCTGTCTCGCTGCTCTTCTATCCTGACTTAGCAGTCCCACAGAGCACAGCAGGGTAAGGTGCCCATGCCAGCATCTGTCGCAGTGGTTCATTTGCTGATGGAGTAAACCTCCTCTGTGATAGGGAAGAACAGACAGTGCCACTCTCAAAGCCATTTGCTGGATGGCAGAAGGCCTATGCTGTGATTTGAGCTCCTGACTGCACTCTGCAGGCCACCTCAGCAGCAGGCTTCACGGTCATGCAACCCCTCTTCAAACACAGGAAACAAAAAGCGTTTCTTTTAAATCTGTGTTTTTCACATTGACTCACACTGCAAGACATTTTTTATGTGTGGAAAGCACCCTGTTCGTGAATAGAAATTCGGATTTTCTCCCAACTGTCCTGGGAATTTGTAGGTAACTCCTCCAAGTATCAATATTTTCCCCCAGGCTAAGTGTGAGAAGTAAAGCACAGGAGAGCCATTATCCCCAGTTTTGTGTATGCCTGGCTAGATGCACCTGCACTGCTGCATCACTATTCACTTTTTATAAAAGGAACACTTCACAGGGGAAAGAATTAATGCAGGCTGTAACATACCCAATTCAAACAACAGCAGTAAAAAGGAGAAACCAGTACGGTATTAAAGTGACTGTTTGCTAAATCCCTGTGTTTCAGTGTAAGTATGTAAATTAAGTGGTAGCAGAAATAATTCTGCAATATGTTGACTAGAAAACAGCCGTGAAACAAAATTCATACCCAGCACAGGTAGGTTATGTAATATCCCTCTTTTCCAGTAATATAATTGAGAAGCATATATTTGAACCTCTTGCACATTTTTATAAGTAGAGGATTCTAAAATCTATAATCTCAATTACTGTCTTAATAGACTGTCTTCAATTTTTTTTTTTCACCTGTTGACCTACAGGATAAAGTAATTTAGAAGAGATGTTACTGTAGAGAGCACCGCCATAATGAAAATGCTGAAGGACAAAAAAATCCAATAAGGAGACTGGAAAACACGTTTGGAAGCACGCCGCTCACATTTAATTTATTCAGTGCGCATACTGTGAAACATCTGGGTGTCTTTAGCGCACAACCAGGTATTAACTTGGTACCAGCTATTACAGTCAGCATTTTGCGGCAAGTTGCAAGCACTTGACAGTGATCTCCCAGCACAGCAGCCTGCGAGTAAGTCAGCAGTTCAGCAGCAAAATGCAGAAGGCAGGGAAGAAAGTGCTGGACTGCTTCATTTCCTCTTCTTCCTAGGCACACGTCTTCTGTTTTGTGACCCTGTGTTTTTCCTGTGTGGCCATGCGTTAGCAAGCACCAAACCACTAAGTTTTACCGAGTAATCTTAGCTCTCCTGGTTCCAGTCCTTCAGTGCGCAATGTGGTGGGTACAGAATTAGTTTTTTCATTTTTCTAGAAGAAACAACAGAAAGTAGCTATATTTTGCACTCACGTTTCAGCATGAGACAACCATTACCTGCTTTGTGCCTGACCAGTTACATGTTCTTCTTCTATAACCATTTCTTCTATTTTTGCAGCAGCAGCCCAGACCCTGGGAACACCGTCAGGGCAAAGAAACAGCCTGACACAGCCTCCCCTGCCTCATCCGCATGTGCAGCAGAATTCTTTCTCTCCACATGAATAACAAGTTTTTTGCTCAGTTTGATGTTCCTCATAAATCAAGGTTATCAGATGACTCCACTCTCAAATCCCAAGTGCTGCTGGTCTAACATGTAGGATAAATGGTCCCTTTTAGAAAGAAAACTAAAACGTGAGGATGAAAGCAAAGAAGCAAACGAGTATTGGATCAGATTTACGACATTAGTTAAAGAAGAGGCTTATAAAAGAAAGATCAGCACTAGTTTTGAGGTTGAGGTCGCAGCACAGATCCCGTCCCTTAGCCAGGCACACATAAGCCCAGAAGTCCAGCAGAGCAGCTCTGCAAGTGCAGGGGTAGGTACTGTGGTGGTATAGATCTACTCCTTCTACTCACACAGCGCATCCAAAAAGAGCGTTGAACAAGAAGGTTACATAGAGGCAAAACTATCAAGGCACAGCTAGCAGTGCTGTTTTCTGCTGCTCCCTCAGCACTTCCAGCTCAGCCAGTCCCCCCGCACGAATGC
>NW_010391469.1:0-292 GCF_000710305.1 Buceros rhinoceros silvestris | reverse complement strand
GGCCCCCCCCCAGCTGATACAGTGCTGTGGGAAAAGCAGGGCAATCAACCCCTGCAGGTACAGCCCGAGGCCGCCGGATTAAGCGGGCGACGCTCGACTCTCCTGACGTCGGTCACTGGCAGGAGAGCGGAAGAGCTGAGGAACCCTTTTATATTCGCCGTGCGCTGCCAGTCACAGCTGTCCTCAGTTCCCATTGGCCGCCGAGGGCAGGGGCGGGGCCCGGGCCCACTGGCAGGCGGGGAAAGCTGCCCCGGTGGCGCATGCGCGCTGCTGGGAGGCTGAGGCGGCGAGC
>NW_010391468.1:23875-26144 GCF_000710305.1 Buceros rhinoceros silvestris | reverse complement strand
TAATAGTCATAGCAGGATTCGTACCTTTATGAGGTTTTTGTGTTTTAATTTGCTCTGGGTTTATTATGTTCCGGTTAGCGTTCACACGCTCCGCGTGCTGGATGCCGTCTTCGTCAAACCCATCCTGCGTTAAAACGGCAAAAAATGGGGAGAGTTGTGAGCTGCGGATTTGGGATAATAAATACAACCCGAGCGAGGGGAGAGAGACCAATTATAGCCATCTTTTAGCAATGTCTTCACATCTCATTATGCAGATGAGCTCTGGCTGTACGGCTCCAGCCTTTGCTTCATCAAATAAAATGCTCTTCCTTTTATTTCCCGTAATGCAAATGCTCTCCGCGTGCCAGAGCGGAGTTGGGCAGAAACTTCGGCGGTGGCGCCGGCGGCGGCGGCTCTGCCGGATGGCGATGCGTCGGCAGCCTCGGAGCGCAGGGTGGTTGATGGAATGTTTTTTGCTGTTCAAAGTTTAGGGGAGGGGAAAGAAAAAAAAAAAACCTCAACCCAACAAACCAACCCAAACTGTGGATGTGATTAAAATATTATAACCTTATGATATTCTGAAGTGCATAAATTTTACATAGCAGCTACAGAGGGAGTTTAGACATCCATTAAATGATATGACAGCTTGACTTATCTAAATGTGCTATCATTTAACAATGTGTCAAAATTCTTCTTTATATAGACGACAGCAGTAAATAAGCCATCAGTCCTCTTGGCTGAAGCTTAATTCCTGGCGCTTGGACTAATAAACTGAACTGCCCTCTTCGGAGCAGCCCGTGGGCAGGGTAACCTCGGGGGGAGGACAAGGGCTGTCAAGGGGGGCGACTTCACCTCCTCAAATTCCCTCCCCACATGGGTTTTTTAGGGCTGTTATGGAGAGACTAGTGGGACCTTCCAGTTTCTTCCAGCACCAAATGCTCTCTGCTCCCACCGCTGCCTTGTGGAGATGGTGCTTGTGGTCACCATGTCCCAGGGGAGCAGTGGGGAGCCCGAGGGGGCTCCGGGTGCCCCCACCTCTGGGGGATTTTGCCTTTCTCGAGGCTGGCCGAGGAGCGTTGTGGAGTCGTGAATGTGGTTTGTGCTTTCCAGGGGCTCCAGCTGCTCCCCCGGGCCTGGGGGTGCAGGGGCTGCAGCATCGTCCCGTTTAAACAATTCACGTGAATTTTAGAGCAGGGGCACCACAGAAGCCTGGCGCTCTGCAGACGTCTGTCTCCTGATGGGGTTATCTGTTGTCTGCTGGTTGTGCGCTCCTCCTGAGAGGTTCCCAATGACCAGGGTATTCGTGATGGTGCTCCTCGTGGGGATTCTCTGCTGTCTCCTCTTGTGGCTGTGCTCTGTAGTCTGTCTCTTGGCAGGGACGCTAGTGATGTTTCTGTCCTTCAGCCAGGAGCCTTGTTCCCTTAGATCTAGGGCTATGGCAGCTAGAAATGCTTGTCCCTTCCATGTGCCACCAAGGAGGTTCAGCTGAACTGACCACCAAAGCATACCTGATGCTCCAGCACGGCCCGTTAAAACCTCAGCGACTAGGGACTTGTGTGTCTCTGGATGTCACAGTCATTGACAGCTTTGTGGTGTCACCTTCCTCCACACCTCCACTGCAGCTCCCTCCTTGGGACAGGCTGAGGTGCAGCATCCATCCTGCATCCCACTGGTCCCCCCCAAATCCTTCCTTAGAAGCAAACACTTGATATTTCTAGTATTTCCAATTTGTACGGGAAGGGAACAACAAGATGGGCAGTGTTCCTGGTCCCACCTGCTGTGGGTCCGTGGGGCGCATCAGCAGAAAGTTGGACTGTGAAGTTCCTGAAGTAAAATGTGGTTTTTTTTTTTTAAATGTGGCTGGATAATTGAGACGCTGCCAGACAAGAAGAGAGCTGCAGAAAATGAGAGTTTATCTTTAGCACTGCAGCTCTCACTTTAGAAACTGGTGACCCCAATTCCAGCCCAAAGAGTGACTTCTTCCCTAATTAATAAATCCATTAATTAATTGTGTGCGTGCTGCAGCCCATTAGAGACGTTCGCACTGGCCTCCTGATCCAGTTTAGTGGATTGTCTCTGTGGCCTTGGAGGAGGAGGGGAAAAAAGGGATTGTGACCAAAAGGCAAATAGGGGACGGGGATGGAAATACAATATAATTTGATTTTGTGGGACCGGAGGGCAACGTATCGGCCCTGCCACCTCCCGAGGGGTTATCCAGCCTGGAGGTGGGCATGGGGACAGCGAGCAGAGCGCTTGGGCTTGCTGTGCCCACCGAAGAGAGGGAGGGCAG
>NW_010391468.1:21294-23726 GCF_000710305.1 Buceros rhinoceros silvestris | reverse complement strand
CCTCAGCCCCGCCGGGGTGGTGGAGGAGCCTCTTGCATCGGTGCCTGGCGTGATGGCGAGACGGGAGCCATCTCACCAGGGTCCCCAGCCTGCGGCGTCACCTCCCGCCGCCTTGGGCCATGAGTTTGGCAGGGCTCAGCAGGGCTTTTGTGCTGCAGGTGGAGCTGAATGTTAAAACGTTTGATGATCCGGATGATTATTTATGACCAGATTAAGCAAACAGTGCACTCCCAGCCTGCCAGTCCTTTAGGAGGTACTTGCTTAACTAGATAACCTCAGCGGAGCGTGCAGAACGCGCGATTCATCTCCCTCCATATGCTGGCACAGGAGCTGCTCCCCTCAGTTAATTTTTCTTGCTGTCTGCAGAGGCTTCACGGAAAAATGCGGGCATGACTGGTGTGCGCGCCGGTCCCGGAGCTGCTGCTCTCTCTGCTGAACAGAAAGTTCACTTGGCAAAAGCGGCACCATCTTCCAATGCAGAGAGCTTGGCTTGCCGGGGGATTTGGGGGCTGGAGTGCCCCATCTGCTCCCCAGTTTTCCCCTCCTGTTTTTTTCTGGTTGGAGAAAAGCAGAGTATTTGGGTTCCCAGGGAGGCTGCACGTCCCCTGGGACGGCGGCGATGCCGCTCCCTTCCTCTCTCGGGTGCCGGCGTAATCACGGTGCCGTACAACCCCCGCTGCGGGAGTTCCCATGTCTTGAATTTCAGGGAATTATCCTGGGAGCTGCCAACACAACCTGGGAAAGGGAAAACACGGGGCTGTTGTTTGCGGGGAGGGAGGGCGGTGGTGAGCTGCAGCATCCTCTTGGCTTGGAAAAGGCACGTTAGAGACATCTGTTCCCCCCCCAAAGCCTGGGTGAAGTTTCTCAGAACATTGTGTACCATCCTGCTCCTATTACCGAAAGATGTAATTCCCCAACTTGGGAGATAATAAGCAGGTATTGACTTCTGCTGGGGTCATTATCAAGATTTATTCAGTCAATATGGCTTCTCGGGTCAATAAATCTTCAGGTTGATAAAGGAGGAATATATACTTGCAGACTTTATTAAAAAGTTTTCCCCTTTCGTAACACTTTCTCGTGCGTGTTGCATTAGGACCTATGGCTGAGTTTTCTTTAATTACCTTTTTTTTTCCTCTGGTATGTGCTTTCCTGCAGCGTTTGGTGTGTCTTGCCAAGACAGCAAACCTGGGAAGCAGGATTCAGCACTGTGCTGGGCCCGGCTCGCTTGGAATTGCTGCCTTGCAGGATGCCCCCTCTCCTGGCTTGGCTTTGGTGGTGGGCTGGGGGGCTGGGAGGGAGTGGGCTCTGTGGGTGCCTCGCCGCGTTTTTTTCCTCTGGTATGTGCTTTCCTGCAGCGTTTGGTGTGTCTTGCCAAGACAGCAAACCTGGGAAGCAGGATTCAGCACTGTGCTGGGCCCGGCTCGCTTGGAATTGCTGCCTTGCAGGATGCCCCCTCTCCTGGCTTGGCTTTGGTGGTGGGCTGGGGGGCTGGGAGGGAGTGGGCTCTGTGGGTGCCTCGCCGCGTCAGCTTGTGGCTCGGTGGGTGGGGAGGATGGGGCGGGGAGGGTTCAACCACAGGATTCCTGTTCCCCACCCACCATAAAATACTGGGATCGCGTCACCTTCCCCATCGCGGGCTGAGCAATGTTCGTGATTCGGGATGGCGTGGGACAGCTACGACGTGGGGTTGGGCTGTGCCCTGGCACCAGTTTGCTGCCATGGCCAGTGGCTTTGGGCCTCAGTTTCCCTGCTCCTGGGGCACAAGGGATGGAGAATTCTTGCAAACCAGCATCTCTGGGCAAATCACCCCAACAAGGGGCCTGGCAGCATTGTGGCAGTTGTGCCCACGCCCTGTGTGTGTGGCTGTGCGCTTGTCCGTCACCTCCTGCAGCGAAGGGCCCTTGGAGGTGGTGCGTGTGCCTTTCTGGTTGCCCATACAGAGGATCTCAGGGGGTGTCTCTGCAGGGAGGTCCAGGCTCTATCATCAGCGCAGTGAAGAACTAGCTCTTGAAGCCAGCAAGCTGCCAGCCACAGGGGGTCATCAGCAAAATCTAACCAAGAGGCGTAGACAGCCGGGAAAGCTGAAGTGCTCGTTATTTACCGCAGAGCTTGTTAATGAGCAGAGGCTCCGCAGCATCCATCCCTTCCCGGGCAGATCCCGGCTTGGGCTCAGGGCAACCCCGGACAAGGCAGGCAACGACCGCTCACCCCAGGCTTGCGGGCGGGAGCCCCGTCGGAAGGGCGGCGTGCGGTGATGGGCTGCTCCGACTTCACCCGTATATTGAACATCATTCATCCCGGCCAGGTCTGCCAGAGAGCTGCTTTGCTTTGCAGCGTTTCCCCCAACTGCTGGTTTTTCTTTTCAAGTTGAGCTTCCCGATCTCACGCAGCCAAACACACCGACACCTCCTTCCAAAATGGATTCAGCTCCT
>NW_010391468.1:19013-21224 GCF_000710305.1 Buceros rhinoceros silvestris | reverse complement strand
AAATTGATTTAGCTCCTTTTTTTTTTTTTTTTTTAATATGGCCTTGCTGTGTAATTATTTTTTTGACTACTTTGGTGTAGCACTTAATGATTTCCCCAAAGCTGCAACAGGACCCCAGAGTATTGATTTAGCCGCAGTTTAAGTGACTCGCCGCTACCGCGTGGCCGTTTTAATATTAATTGCTTGGCGTGTGCGCGCGAGCTGGTTCTTCCGCAACGCAGATTTCTAAAAAAGTAAATAACCAATTTGAACCTCGTGTAAATATTCCTCTGGTGGGAGCTGTGCCGTGCGTCAGCCGCTCTGAGCACGCTGCCGTTGCCTTTGGTAACGCTCCTGCAGTTTTACACCGAAGTCAGGACCTCGGGCATCCTTTGTTTTCTTCCGTCGGGATAACATAATAAAGTATTACCTGGCGCTGGCAGCGGGTCTTGTAATGTGCGGTGTAAGCACAGCCGCTCACCGGCGCTGGAGCCGGGGTGTTATTGCTTAGCCTGGCTGCAGAGGACATTTATTCTTTATTAATCATGCCAACCGGGAGGGCTGCCTTCATCTGCGGCTCTCAGAGCGGTTTGCAAACATTGCTTCATCCGCGGGAGCTGGGTAATCATTTACCCCTCTTGTCCCCCCACGGGTTTCGTGGCTGAGGGGGGAGCAGTGGGGTCTGGCAGCGCAGCAGGGGAGCGGGGGGCTCTGCCCCACGGTGGCACGGTTTGGGGAGGGGTGTTGATAAAAGCCCCCAGTGACGGCTGTGTATCGTGCAGCAGCACGTGGCGGCTGGGAGGGGGTGATGGAGAGGACGGTGCCCTCCAGGAGGAAGGCTCTTGGGGACCCCCATACTGCAGCACCGTGTACCCCCCCAGACAGCGGCTCACCACCCTCCCTGGTGGGACAGAGCATTGCGCTGGGTCCCATGAGCTCCCCCCAGCATCATCCCTGGGCCCTGGATTCAGTGTCTGAGGTGCGGGTGAAGGCTCCTGCAAGGGGTCTCTTGCCCCGTGACTGTTTGCTGATGCCACGTTCATTGTGCCAGTGCTGGAGTGGGATGCCCTGGCCATGCTGCTCCGGTTCCCTTCCTCCAGCACTGGTGATGGGCACATCCCAACCTCCTCCCGACTGCCCCAGCCCTGGCAGAGCTGAGGCCAGCGAGCGCCCAGGGCGGGGGGCGGCCAGCCTGGAGCTCGGCTCCGGCACGTGTCCTGGCATCCAGGATGGCGGTGGCCAGCCAGGACCAGCAGCTTCGCCCTCTCCATTCTCCATTGGGCGCACGCCACAGAGGTAGTGTCTCCTGCTGCTGCACTTTTCTTTCAAATAAAAGCAGCTAATTAACATTATTCTTTAATTATTGCCTTTATCAACAAGGGGTCTGGTTTATACCAGCAGGATAGTCGCTTTCCTTTCCACTACCCAAGCGAATGCTTCAATTCCTGTTGCTTTTGAAATGAATTTGATGTCATCTGCCCATTGTCACTTAATGGGGACACTTGGGTAATGATTGCGCGCTCCAGCCCTGTTAGCAGCACTGCGAGCGTGTAATTTAGCCCCTTAGGCAACAGGCAACGGTACTTTTGAAATCTCTGGATAGTTTTGAACTCTCAGTTCTTAATTAAATATGCAATTTTTCACGGTAACCAGGTTAATTCTTTTGTGTTGTGTTGTAATACTGTTAGGAATTTTCATAGTTCTTATTAAACATTATTCAGGCATTGTGAATTCCATAATTAAAAAAAATGAAAAGAACAAAGCTTGATTCACTTCTTTCTTTTCCCTGGTTAATTTATCAAATGAATTTTGCAAATTTTTCTCTTTCTCCCCAGACGGCGTGCCAAGTGTTTTAAAGGGGAAGGATTTAATTGCTCTGTAGGGATTGGTTGGTTATGAAGGATTTGGCTGTTTGATTAGTAAACCCTACTGGGAATGGTTTAATGCTCCATGATCTTAAAAATTGTCTGATTGTTAGGCTCTCCAAGGATGTTTTCTCTTTTTCCATATGTACGGCAACAGCTTCGCACAAGTGTGATTATGAGATAGTGAGGAGGGAGCGGAGGGGTAGATGGTTGGTGCTGGGTGAGCCTGGAAGCACCGAGGGAGCCGCCGTGGCCCCCGGAGCGGCGATGATGATGATGATGATGGCGAGACAGACCAGCGGTTGTTTCTGTGCATCCCTGCAGCTCGCTGGCTATGCCAGGCTGGGGCTGGGGCTGGGCTGGAGCC
>NW_010391468.1:18320-18942 GCF_000710305.1 Buceros rhinoceros silvestris | reverse complement strand
CGGTTTGTTCTGTGCATCCCTGCAGCTCGCTGGCTATGCCAGGCTGGGGCTGCGCCTGGGCTGGAGCCTGCGCTCAGTTTCTCTTCCAAGTCTTGTTTCCCAAAATCTACCTTGTAATGTAATGAAATTATACGGAATATCTGATTTACCACGAGGCAAACCCCTGATGTGTTCTCTGTGGCTGCATCCCTCTGGTGTCCCACTGGTCGACATCCCAATAAGGATGCTGAAGTGCAGGGGAAGGTCTCACTGGGGGACCGGGGTTGCTCAGGTGCGTGGGGAGGTCTTGCTGGGGGAGACCTGGGATGCTAAAGTGCACGGGGTGGGGTCTTGCTAGGGGACATCCACGCAGCCCTGGGGCTGGTGCCCAGGAGCGTGCATGAGGAGGGGCTGCAGCTTTGATCCAGGTACCCCATAGCAGGGGTGGGGGGCTTGTAGAGCCCCAGTCCAGGAGTATGGGGGTGATCAGCTCCAACTGAGGGATTGAGCCTGGGGATGTGCAGCCAGAAGCCTTGAACTGGGTAGGCTTTAATAAAAGGGCGAAGCAACAGAGAAGTGCTCTGCTGCTGTTCTGCACTGGCAGGGGTGGTACCCACTGCCCCGCTGCTGCTGCTTTTTTTTT
>NW_010391468.1:17949-18180 GCF_000710305.1 Buceros rhinoceros silvestris | reverse complement strand
CTTTGTTATTTCTCCCACCCCCACGTAACCGGGGGCCCGTGCTCTGCCCCCGCAACCCCGGCCCCAACGCCTTCAGCTGAGATTGGGATCCAAAATCAATGGAGGTGACGTCTGCGCGCTGATGTCGGGGCCGTGGGGACGGGCTGCGACTCCAGGCGCTCCGGTGTGCTGGGGAGAGCACGGCTCTCCAAAATCCCTGCTGGGCAGGAGCCCGGGCTTCGCTTCCAGGGC
>NW_010391468.1:12152-17788 GCF_000710305.1 Buceros rhinoceros silvestris | reverse complement strand
GGTGCTGCCACTGCCAGCACCTCTCTGGGTTGTTTTTCAAGCACTTCTGCACTAAATATAGGACAAAACCCCTCAATATCTGGTGGTTTTAGCCATACCATGCCAGTCAGGGTCCCCCTGAGGTTGTGGAGTGAAGGATGGTGATGGGCTTGCTCTTAAATAAAAAAGCTGAGAAGCCTCAGTGTGGTACTGGCACCCAGTGGGTTTTTTGGGGAGACAGGAGGGGCTTTGCCCCCCACCTGCCGCGTGGAGCATCCCTGGGAGATGGCAGCCCAGCTGGGATTGACTGTGGCCAGGTTGAGGGGGCTCGCTGGGGGTTATTTGGGCTTTAAGGAGAGGTCAGAGAGTCATTAAACTTGTAAATATATTACGATTTCAAAGGAGAGCTGTCATTACCTTCAAGGTGGTTTATGGTCGCCGGTTTTCCCCTATTCTGGTTCAAGCCTTTACACTGGGTGGATCAACCAGGCTGGTGCTGCCTGTAGCTGGGGCAGCACCTGGGCAGCTTGGGGTAGAAAATAACGTGTCCAGCAGTGCTGCGCAGGGGGCCTTTGCTCCAGAAAGCATCAAAACCTGCACTTAAAGCTGCCACCGCCCCCACCCCCACCCCCCCAAACTTGCAGGAAGTTGCTGATTTGAGGTTTGGGGAGCCAAGTGATGCTGCTGTGGCTCAGCCAATGGTGATGCCAGCTCACCCCAGTCACAGGATTGGAGCCTGCAGCAAGGCTGAGACCCCTCTGTGTCCTGGGTGCTTTTGGTGAACGTGGGTTTTTTGGGGGAGGTCCGAGTCAGCAGCATGCGAGTGCCCAGGCTTGGCAGGGCTGAGCCTGGTCTGTGCCAACCGGGTGTCACCCATGGGTCACCGCGGAGGAACACCACCAGCCCGCAAAGCAAGATCCAAGAAAGCAATACCCAGCAATGGCATCAACCGATTGAGACGTTTCCAGCAGCGTGAGCGAGGAATGCGAGCTGGGCTTAAAAATAATGATTAAAATTAAAAATACCACGATTGCTCCCCTCGCTGCCCTGCTCCTCCCTGGCTGAGCCAGCCATGCTGGGCGATGGCTAAAGTAGGGATGCAAACTGTTTGCTCTGTGACTTTCACTCAAGACAATGCTCCAGGGCTGTAGCAGAGGCATGGCCATGCCCGCGGGGTGCGGGTCTGCTCCCTACAGTGCCGTGCTGCATCCAGAATATCTTTTAAGATAGAGAAAACCCCCCAACAACAACAACAACAAAAAATACAGGACCAGACATTTGCAAGGCGAAGCCGAGCAGCCGCCGGTAATGTATTCCCAGGCATGACACCGAGTGGCAGCGTGTCATGAACCGCGTCCCCAGGGACCCCTGGAGCTGTGATATTGGCTTTAACCCCCACCGGCTCCGGTCGGGGCGTAAATTCATCAGGCTTACGGGTATTGCTCTTGGACTACTGAATAATTTACAGTTGCAGAGCCCGGCCAGGTTCAGGTCATCGGGGTTCATGGGTTAATAACAGGTTTGGTTTTTGTTGTCAGCAGCTGCCTTGATAACATATGAAAGAATCCTATTCTGTTGATTAGATTTTGAAATGGATCAATTTTTAATCAGCAGAACATCTGACTCACTCAATACGGGGAGCGCGATGGAGACAGGACGAGGGGCTCGTTATTTACAGGATTGTTTGTTTTTACTAATACGCAAATCCTCACCGGGGCCGGAGCCCGGTCCCCGCCTTCCCTCGCCCCGGCTCCCCCAAAATAAATCATCGGGATTATCCGCAGCCTCGCGCCAGGTATTTGATGCATCCACTGATTGGGTCGGAAATCCATGATGCTCTTTACGAGGTCCGCGGGCACGCCGGAGCTTTGAGTTAGCTATCTGCTGTTATCGATGGAAAAACATTTACTTACCAATCGCTACATCTTCTCTCTAACAGCACCTTGGGGGTGCTCGGCTCACCCCCTCCCGAGCCGCCCTCTTCGAGAAGCGCCTTCGGGATGAGCTGGTGGGCGCTGGGACGACCCCCGGCGGGGTGCAGGGAGGTCCTGGCCAAAGCCTGGGCGCGAGCAAAGTTTCGGAGGGAGCGACTTTGATTTCATCGTTGGTACTGGAAGAGCTGGATTCCCCTTAGAAGCAAGGAGCTGGGCAGATCCTTTTTAAAAATTTGTTTAATTTTGTTTTATTACTTGGGGCACAAAAATCATCCCAAACTTGTATTTCATTGCCTCTTGATAACCACATGCGTTTCTTTTTGTAAAGACGAGCATAAAATACGGGTTTTTTTCCTAAATAGAATCCACCGCGTCAAGGTTTTGGCTTGAAGCAAGTGTTAACGACCACCGTAACAGGATTCCCCAGAAACAAAACTCTGTCTCTTTAATAACAGAAAGGCAAAAGTCTCGTAAATGTAACTTTGGGAAGAGTGTCGCTAGCGGACGGATGACTCTGCGGTTGCTGGCAGGGGACGGGCTGTCGCTGGCAGATGTTGATATAGGGAAGAACTCGTTCATGATGGTAATTTGCCTGGCTTTGCCCTGGGTGCTTTGGGATTTTACTTTTAAAACTTGTGCCTTCTGGCAGTCTCCTTAACCTAAATAAATATTTTCCCTCTTGCCACAGATCAATTAAGATCGTGGCTGTGAGGGGGCTTGCTCATGGCAGGGTTTGTGGTTTTTTTTTCCTCCATTTTTTTTCTTGGAAGTGTTCCTTTTATTTAAAATGGGGTGTTTTCGTGAATTTAGAAATCCATTGATTTGATGAGGTGGTGATTTAAGCACCAGGAAAAGTGTGCTGAAGCCTCTGGATGGGGGTGCGGGTGGTTGGGCTGGTGGAGGTGGGATGAGCTCCCTGGTCCTGCTGGCCGCTGTAGGCGCTTCCAGCCCTGCGTGGGCGCCCCCGTCCCTCGTGTTTGCTGACCTGTGGCCACAACCAGCCACAGCGCGGGGTCTCCTTTGGTGCTTCGCCCGGTGTTACCACGGTATCGTAAGCCCAGGGCTCATTTTAGTCGCTGGAAATAATGCTGCAGGTAGTGGGGGCTGGCCAGTAGCCACGGCAATAGCTTACGGGCTTCTCATGGGCACGGGCGGCGTAGCAGTTTCTGCTAAAAACATTAGCAACATCAGAAGGTTAAATATGTGTGTTATATCATTCCTGGTGGGTTTGTTTTCAGGAGAGCAGTGGGTGTCACGAGTTCATGACTTCAAAATGAAGCTTATTTTCGTGTGTCTCTGAGTACCTGCTGGTTATTTGCTGAGATGGGTTGAAGGAAACACACTTTTTCAAAGAGGAGAGGGGCAGCTGACCTGTTTTTTATCTAGTAACGGGTGCTTGGGAGGCATCAATGGAGATGATCGGTCCTTCACGCCCGTTGTTGGGCAACGGGGAGCTGCCCGGTCCTTGTGCTTGAGGAAGGCAGCAGCTCCTCTGGTCACTTATTAACTCTCAAAATTACCTTTGTGTTTAGCAATTGGGTGAACGGGTCGTTGATGGGTCCCTGACTTTTAGTGTCAATGCTCCAACTGACCTAAAGCAGCGCCGGGGCTAATTGTGCCGCCCCCGCGGGTGCAGTACGGTGGGAGCCAGGTCCCACGCGTGGTGGGAGCAAACCGCACCGGCAGGGTTGGAGACGGGGCTTTGCTGCTTCGATTGTGATTTCAGGGGGTTGCTCCTTTGCAGCTGGGTGTCCATTTGTGGGAGGTCCTGAGGCTGGTGGGTACAACCCTGTGTGTTCCTCGAAAGCCACACTCATTTGATCTGGAGTTACTGAGACCAACACAGTCCTGTTCTCCTTCCTCCCTCCTTTTTAAGCCATACTTTTCAACAGAGGCTCCTATGACATTGGGCACCACAGGGTTTGTTGGGGTAACTTGAGAGGACATGCAGACTGCCTTTTGGCAGCAGTCCTCTCCTCCTCACCCTCCCCATGATGTCTTATGAAGAACCTTCCTTCCTGCCAGGATGGAGGGCTGAGCCTGGAAGAGTTTCTGTGTTTCGGTCTTTTTTTTAGGCTAATAATTAAATGGTAACAGAGCCTGGCATCTCTTTATTTAAAGAGCAGATGGAGCATCCTGAATATTAGCATGGTCCTGGCTCCGACAGCGCCAGCGAGAACTGGAGCTCAGGGTTTGGATGTGCCCCCCAAGGGCTGGGTTATTGGGCAGGCAGCGGGCAGCAGCCCTGTGGAACGCTGGCTCTGCCGCTCAAAATTACAAGGGCATTGTTAGGCAGAGCTGAGCTGAGCTGCCTTTCCTGCCCTCCCTTCCTACCCCACGGCCCAATCCCAGGAGCTGTTTCAAAGAGCTCTGATGGGTCGTAGCTCCTTCCCACGGTCCGTCACGCCGCGTCGGCCCTGGGCTCGTCCAGGTGCCGTGCGGATCTCCCTCCATCCCGCCTCTGCGAGCAGCTCGCGAGCCATCCGAGGAGCTGCGGCTTTGACGTTATAACTGGTGTGGGCTATTATTTTTGGTGACAAATAATTCATAACAGATAATCCCAACCTGCTACTTGAAAAAGCTGTAAAAGAAAATAGCGCAAGCACTGGCTGCTGAGCTTGCCTGGAGCTGGGCGCTCCCTCCTTTCCATCGCCGACGCAGAGCCGCAGCGCTGCGTCTGGGGCTGCAGATGCCATCGCGGAGGGTCCACTTCAATCACCAGCAAAATCCTCATCTTTCCCCGTTTTGTCTGTAACCAGCACCACCATCTAACAATGGTGGTGTTTACCTCCCACACTGATTCCTCATCGAAACACCCTATTTTTGTATCTTTTTTTTTTTTTTCTTAAGCAGCTACAATTGATAATTTAGCTCTGGATAAAGCAACCTGAGAGCTTTTTATTTCTCGGGGGCCAAACATTGATGTTGTGTGAAAGGGGAGCTTTGAGGAGGCTTTGTATGGAACTTAGGCTCCTGAAAAATTTATTTACTGCGACTGTGATCTGCAGGAGCGAATTGATGTTTATCTATACTAGTTCTTGCCAGAAAAAAAAATGCATAGCTGCACTTTCTTGGGAAGCCTTGAAAGGCCTTTTAAATAAGTGTCTAATAGTAGGCTCTCGATAGCATGCAGCCAGCTGATAGACAGGACACACTATATTATTAACTATAAGGAGGCTTAATCTTTTTCTCATGTTTTAGAGAATGCTTTATAACCTTGTGGCCAAAGAATTCATGATCGCCAGGTATTTGAAGCTAAGCAAAATTATACCGGCTGTTACTGCTGGGGGATCGATACTGCCGGGAAGCGCGTGGGGCCGCCAGCTCCTGCTTGCAGCTGGCGCGCTCCCGCCCGCAGCCCGTGTCCTGGCGTCGCTGCTCGCAGACGGCGCTGGCTTGGATCTAGATGACGCATCGCCATGAGGGGGTTTCCTCAGAGAGGGATGCTGGGGGTGGGGGTTATTTATTTATTGTCTTTTGCAATGGCCACGTGGGAGCGGCGGGTCGCAGCATTGCGCTGGCGCGATGCGGAGGTCCTGGCTCGGCGATGGAACCGCAGTGGAAGCTGGATTTGGGCGTGGTGGGATGGAGCCAGCTCACCTGCATCCTTCCTCTACTGGACGTGGCAAAAAACCAGCAGAAGTGTTCTGCCCAGCAGCATTTGCCCCAAGAGGAGGGCGCTGAAGTCCCCGGTGAGGCTCCAGCCACCCCCTTCGCTGGCGG
>NW_010391468.1:8189-12021 GCF_000710305.1 Buceros rhinoceros silvestris | reverse complement strand
TGTCCAGCCACCGCCTTCGCTGGCGGTCGGGGGCCTTTGCTCTCTGCGGGGTGATCTCGGCCGCGTGCCTTGGTGCCCTCATTTGCAGTCATGTTTTTCTGCTTTTCCTGCCTGCGCTGTGTTAGATCCTGGGAGCTCTGGCCAGGAGTCAGGGAATCGATAGATGGTTAAGGTGATAAGTGGCTTTGCTAAAAACCAATTTTGCAAGAGGAGTTTGCAAAGAGGTTATTGGAGAGAATCTGCATCCATGCCCCAACGGCTTGCTCCGGCCAGGAGCTCGCCTCTGACCTGAATTAACCCGGGAAGCATCCTCGATGCGAGTCGGGGCTGCTGTTCTCCTGCTTCTGGAAATCCATGTGGAACCTATGGGGGGTGAGCCTGAGGGATGCATCTCTTTCCTCCAGAGAGAGTGTTTGGGGAAAATCAGAGAGGTGGATGTGCCTGAAGGCAATATCAAATTAAATGAGCAGAATTTGCTCAGCTGATGACTTCTTGCTGGTGTCGGAGCCGGCGGCTCGCCCGGCATTACGGCAGCAGTATTTACACAGGGATGAAGCGTTCCCGTACGACTCCTCCAGCGTGGCCAGGTCTAAGCAGGCTTTTCTCTAATCTCCATCATGGCTGGCGGCTGCTTCCAACTCTATTTTCTCTTGAACAAACATATTTGTTGCACCCACCGTTGGGAGGATCCTGTAGCCCATTGGTGGTGTGCTTACTGGTTTGGGCATAGCCCAGGGATGCTGATGGGATGATGCCCTATGGGGACACTGTGCTTCTCCTGTCACCAGGGAGCCCCGACCACATGTTGCTGCAAGAGATGGATTTGGGAGGAACGGACAGAGATAAGGAGCAGCACGTCTCAGGGGTGTTTCACCAAAGCAGCATCTACTGTGTTGTCTTTTCAGAGAAGATGAAGCTGATGACACCTAAGATCTTCCTTGTTAACTGAATTTTGCAACTAATTTCTACCCATTCCAAATGCAAAAGCACTCTGCCTGTGTGATGAGTCCCTCGAGGCACAGCTTGCTGCTGTCTACTTTGCTATATCCAAGGGTGCCAATTCCCTCCTGAGGCTTCACTGAGCTGGTCCTGGTCTCCTGAGTGGCTCCATGTCTTCCTGGAAGTCCCTGCGCCTTGCCTGCTCCTCAGGGCTGCCTGGTTGGGGTGTTTTTGGTGGCACCCCGTGGAAAAAGTCATCTTGGGCTGCAGTTCATTGGGCCGGTGACTTACTCAAGGGTGCTGTAACGTTTCTCTGGTTCCTCCCATCCCTTGTGCACCCTCATCTCTGCTGTGCCCAGGCTGCAAGGTGGCAAAGATGTGAGCTTTCCCACCCATGTGTTTGATGTTCCTGTGGGCAGAGACATGCCCACATGTTGTTTTTAGGTTTTTCGGTATTTCTCAGGCTTGATTCATCTTTTCTCACCTACAAGGTCACGGATATCCCCCAAACTCTGGCCTCAAACCCGGACTGGCAGTGGGATGAGCCAGCAGCAGCATCCCCTCTCCTTTGGACAGCAGTTCTTTATTTTCCTTCTGTTTGCCCATTTATCGGGTGGAATTTCCCCTGGGCCAGTGCCCCAGGAGGAGCATCGTGTTGGGATCGAAATACCCCGGGGATGGTATTTCATGTCAGTATTACCAAGTCGCCTCATTACGCATCCACAGTTCGAATGCTGTGGCTGAAACCACCTTATTATTTTACTTTTTTAATCATCGTGGGGAGGTTGTTTCTGGATGCTGATTGATGGAAACATCTTATCTCCTCTAGTCAAAGTGTCTCCGCTTTGCGTGGTAATGAAATAGTTTGACGCTTTGACACCAGTGTCAAACACTTTCCTGACGATGCAAACAGCAGAGACTTTGATCTAGGTGCAAACCGGTTTCATTACAACAAACAGGCCCCCCTTTCATCTGCAAAAGAAGATAAGGGGTTTCAGTCGGTGCTGAGTAGCAGCTGCTCTTAATGAATTTAAAAGTAAAAATAAGAATAAAAATAAGAATAGAATAGTTACGCTCTTATACGCTGTGAGCTAGCCCAGTGCTGGGGAGTGAACTAAGGTAGACGTAACGCCAACAGCACGAGTGAGAAACATGAGAGGATCCTCCTAAAATAAACCAGCTCTGGTTTTCCCAGTATTTCAAGCAAGAACATCTTCAGAAATGTCTTTTCTGGAGAAAAAGCATCTTGCTTTTCACACAAGTGGCATTTCCTGTGGAAAAGAACCCCTCTGCTGCTAACTTTCTTTTTAACCTCCTCCCCGCTTTCTCCTGGCCAAGCCTGGAGATGGTTGAAGTCCTGGTGGGAGGGATGCAGGGAGGAACCTCGGACATAGCCCCAAGCCGACAAATTTCTGCTCAGTCATGAGCTTTTCTTTTTCAGTAGTCAGTTTTCAGTAGAAAGGGGTAAAATTGCTGCCTGCTCTAATGATGTTGGTGTCAGGCAGCCGGTGCTGTGCCTGGATGTGGCCCAAGTGGGTCAAACCCAGCGCAGCAGCACCTTTCCTCTATTTTGAGTGTCGGGTGTGTGCACAAATGCCCTATGAGCAGCTGAGGAGAATTTGTGTGATGTATGGAAATCATTAGGCTGCAGCAAATCCTGAGGTTTATGGGAAGATTTTCCTTTCCCTTCGCTCTGTACGACACGAGCGGCGTCAGCCCGGACGTCGTGTTCAGCCTTGTCTCATGGGGATTTTGCTTTTAACTGTTTTCTTAGAAAATCTTTCCCCTTTGAACATCTTGGGCGAGCTGATGGTTGTAGGTTCCTTCCAACTGAACCATCCCATCCTTTCCCTCCTACCACTGGTGCAGCCAGCACAGCCTGGCACTGGGAACGGGATGTCCCTTACGAAGTGTGACACCACAGGACCATGTCCCTTCTCCTAAAGAATCATCATCATGGAACCACAGAGTGGTTTGGGTTGGATGGGACCTTAAAGATTTTCTAGTTCCAACCCCCTGCCATGAGCAGAGGCACCTTCCACTAGATGAAGAGTGACTGTACATCCTGGGCAGCTCATCGTGGGGCTCAGGTGCTGGGGACAGTCCTCTTCCTGTCCATCCCACCCCATCACCATTCACCATTGCTGTGGGAGTCCCTTCATGGCCGTGCCGAGCCCCGCTGTGATGCCTGGCACTGGGGACCCCAGTGCTGGGTTTGTCCCCTGCCCTTGGGCATTGCCCCCATGATGCGTCTGCCCAGGGCCACGGGGCGAGGAAGGATGGAGTGGTCATGCGTGAACAGAAACATTTAATTTAGTGCCTCCTTAATTAGCGCAGCAATTCCTGCTCCTTGCCCTCATCCCTGCCCTCTCCATGCCAGGGGCTGGAGCGCAGCAAAATCCTCTCCGGGAGATGCTGTATTTGGAAATGACAGGGGATTTGGGGCTTAATTTTAGCCAGAACATGTGGCTCATTTTTTAGATGCTTCTCAAGTCAAGTCGTGGTGGGTTTGTTACAGTCGAGGAAAGAAAAAAAGAAATCAAAAAAACCCCTAGAAAGGCGATGCGGTTTAGATGGTATCTCTCTACAGACGGAGTTACGGAATTTAATACAAGAAGCTTTTTGTGAGGTGCCCAGCCTGCGTCGGAGCGCGGAGAGCCTGCGCTTGAGATTAAACCTCACATTTCATTTTTATACACTGTGCTTAATCCAATAATGATTCCACGTTACAAACGGCAATAATATCTTTCAGCATAGTTAATCAGAAGAGACTTAATGCTGTCACTATTTATTAACCTTTGTTGAAAAGCAAGAAGTTTTCTTACTAATCTGTGATTGTTGCTCTTGTCAGGCTCTATCAAGTGCAAACCAGATTTGGCATTCGTTACGGCGG
>NW_010391468.1:7106-7997 GCF_000710305.1 Buceros rhinoceros silvestris | reverse complement strand
TTCCCTGTCTCCCATCCCCATCCCTGCAGCTCCACAGGGGTTCTAGCCTTGTCTGCTCTTCCAGCTGTGCGGGCGCTGGCGCTGGGGTAAAGAGGCAGCTTTACCCGCTGTGGGGTTATTTTTTGGCTGCGTGACCCATGTTCCTGCATCCAGGTCCCTTCCCCGTGGGGACAGCAGGCTCCTGGCTTGGGGAGGTGCTCTCCTGGTTGGGTGGCGCTGGGGCAGCAACCTCATGTCTGATGGTTTACAGGAGCTTCCCCAAAAGCTCAAGGGATGCCCCCTCAGCCCACTGCCTGTGTCCGCGCTGCAGAGACCTTGAGGTTAAGGGGGTTTTGAGAGGATGCGGTGGAGGTGCTCGTCCCTCCATCTGAAAAGGCATCCTGAGCATCCGAGCATCACCCCAGTCCCCAGCAGAGGCAGGCAGGAGGCTGCAGGCAGTGCTGCCCTTCAAGTGGTGCCTCATGGTGACTTTTCCCAGGGCGGTGGCTCGAGTGGCTTTGCAACATTGGTAGCCAACATGTGGGTTTTAGGGAAGGAAGCGGTGGAGGGTGCGTGGTTTTTGAAGCTCTGTGGTGATAAAAGGAATTTCAGCCTTTGCTCTTCTGCCATTTGTCTCCTGTTGCAGGGAGGCCACTGCTGGAACTGGCTTGTAGGAGCACCTGGAATTAATGAGGCAGCTTGGTGCTGTGCAGAAATCGATGCTTCCCGCATTAATTGCGCTGTGTTCGAGCTTCGGCTTTTTATTCTGAGTTATGTAGTTACAGGGAGAGATGTCTCTCTTCAGCACAGCCCTCAGTCCCCTGGGAAAGGGTCCTTCTCCCGGTGCCTGCCCTTGCTGCCGGCTGTGGGACGGGGATGCCCAGCGCGGGCTGGGGTGGGACAACAAAAAAC
>NW_010391468.1:4842-7038 GCF_000710305.1 Buceros rhinoceros silvestris | reverse complement strand
ACGGGGATGCCCAGCGCTGGCTGGAGTGGGAAATCCAAAAACCACATCAAAAATGAACCCCACGTCTCTGCTTCCTTCCCCTGAAACCGGCCAAAGGAAGAGGCTGCTGGTCACGGCCAGGCTGGGTGCATAGCTCAGGGTACAAAAGCCACTGGCACCCAGCTCTGCAGCCCTGCTGGGTCCAGCTCCAGTTTGCAGTGGGAGATGGAGAGGCAGGAGCGGGGCAGGTCTGTCCCCTGTAAGTGGGTTTGCAGCAGCTTTTGCATTGATTTCCAAATTATTTTGCATTTACTTGCAATTATTTGTGATTTCCATAACCGAACATCCGCGTGGCTGGAGAGCAAAGTCCCCCAGACCTGCGGGGCTTCAGGAGCTCTTCTGGAAGGGCAGGTGCTGCTGTTATCCCTTATTTTTAGGGCAGATTGGCAACAAGCATTATTCTGATCCCGGCTTGGGCGCTCAGGCAGGTGCAGTTCTTCCACATACAGCCACGAAGAATCCCACTTCGCTCACATCGTTAAAGCCTAAACATGGTATTTGTATTTTTAGCAAATTGTTCTTTATGGTATTGATTTACATGTAATGTAGTCCTTGCATGAATAACTACCATAAGTCTGGAAGCATTTATTATCTGAAATGGCTGTGAACTCAGTCAAATCCTGTGTTTGTCGGACACAATCATGGAGCTTGGAAGAGAGTAAAACACAAAGCGTGTTGTCTGTGAGCAGCTGGGAGCTTCCTCCGGCCAGCCCGTTGGTCCGAGGTAAGAGGTAAGGGTTAAGGTGATTTGGAGAAATGAAGAAGTAGGGAATCGGTTACAATAAATGGGATCTTTGATCTGGCCTGTCGATACTGGGGATGGTGCCTGCCTCTGCCTTTCCTGCCTAGCCGGAGAAATTAACTCTTGAACTTGATGGCTCCCATCCTTTTCTCCTGACTTTCATCCTTGGCGCTGAGGGGCAGCAGGGACAGGCACTGATTTGTTACCCTCTTGATACCGAGCCCAGGAAAGCCAGGCTATGTGGACCCAGGGCTTACAAAAATAGGGTAGATCTTGTTTGGTATTTGTGAAACGGTGACTGCATAAAAATACACAAACCCAACCCCTGAGCCCTCGCTGGTGCCGTGTGCCAGACGTGGAGGGCTGGAGGGTTTCGTGTTCTAAATTTAGCCATTTAAAAGAAGATTATGGACTATCCACTTGGGACTTTTAAAAAGGCTTTCACAATAACTCTTGAAAGCCTGATGCCTTTAATCCTGAACTTTAATTTAAAATAAAGAAATCTTTTCGACTCGCCGCTTTCCTCTCCTCCATCCCACTGTTCCAGGTTCTTTCCAACTTGCTTACGGAGCAAAGATGTGCTAAGCTCTTTTAATTTCTTATGAAGACATTTATTTTTTAATAGAAAGAAAATCAAGTCAACACTCGAGAGTATACACAGCAGTTTACCGCGATAGGAGGAATTAATCAGTCTATAAAGTTCAAAATGTACAAAGAGGGAAGAAAAAAAAAACCCCGACTGATCAAACACGAGGCTCTTCTCTGAGATGCGAAGATAAAAGCCTTTTTTTCTGCGAGTTCTCTGCTATTGGCAGCCAGTGGGATCAAGATTATGGTTTTTTTGTTATGGAAAGCTCCAGATAATTAATGTTGTTGAAAGAGGACCGTTGGGTTGGCGTCTAGCAGGCTAGCCCCTGAGTCTGGCATCTTGTGAAGCAGCAGCGAGTCGGGGGGAGGAAACATTCCCCACTGCGAGAACTGCCACTTCAACGGAGCAATAAATAATACCGAGAGATAAAAAAGAGCATTTAAAAAGGGATGCGGTGCTGCTGTTGCTGGTCGAGCCTCCGGTCCCTGGCTCAAGCACCCAGCCGCGATGCTGTGAGGACCACATGGTTTGGGATCTGGCAGCATCCGCCCGCAGTTACTCCTCCGGATGCTTTTGCAGGGCCAAATACCTGCAGACTCCGCCTGGATACCGGCAATTATCAGACAAGGCTGCGTAGACCCGCTTGCCGCGTGCTTGATCTCTCTCATCTCCTAAAGCTCGTTTGGATGTGTCCTATTACGGTGTTCGTGTTAAATCTGCCTGCACTAATAATCAATAGATGTATGGTCACCCAGGCTGTTTATGTATCTCTTCTATCAAAGCCCTGACAACACGAGATCAAGATGCGAGCAGGCAGGCTCATACA
>NW_010391468.1:4236-4690 GCF_000710305.1 Buceros rhinoceros silvestris | reverse complement strand
AGCGAGCTATTTTAAAAAAGCAGGAAAAATTATTTCCCGCCATTAATGACTGGGGAGAGACTTTGGGAAGCTTCAGCTGGTGGTTTGGAGCCTCAAGCATGAGACAAACCGAGTAGGTGGTGTCTTACAGTGCTTTGTTGAGCTGAAATTGATATTTCAGCTCACATCTGGGATGGTCTGGTCCACGGTCCCCATCCGCATGAGACCAACCGAAATTTGTAGGGTGTGATGAGTCCAGCTGAAGTTTGTAGGGTGTGATGAGTCCAACTGAAGTTCGTAGGGTGTGATGAGTCCAACTGAAGTTCATAGGGTGTGATGAGTCCAACTGAAATTTGTAAGGCGTGGTGAGTTCCTACAGTTCTGGCATGGAATGGACCTAGTGAATGGGGCATTTAGATACATCTTTTCCCCAATCCCTTGGGTCCTGCATCAGCAAACCTCCCTCCAACACCCC
>NW_010391468.1:0-4110 GCF_000710305.1 Buceros rhinoceros silvestris | reverse complement strand
GTCGTGGTGGGATGATGCATGACCCATGGGCTGTGATGGTCCCCAAACGTCCCACCGGTGCAGCGGGGCTGCATCGGCATCATGGCAGCGGAGTGGCCACAGCTGGATTTGCCCCATCCGGCTGTTTGCTCCAGATTGTGTTAATTGTGATTATTTTTTTAATTGCTTTGGGGGTCTTTCTGTCCTTTCCCAGCCCCCTTCGAAGGAGCTGAGATGGCACAACTGGTCGTCCCATCCTCCGCTGCCTTTTCTGTTCCCGTTATTTATTATGTGGCACAGCCAGAATTGCTCTCAGACAGGACTTGTCAGCTGTAAAAGACACCAGCAAATTTTATTAGTTGACAGAAGGGTGTGGGTTTTTTTTTTCTTCCTCCTGAAAATATTAAAAAGTCATTTTAGTTTAGGAACCTAATTTTAATTTAGTTAGGTTTTAATTTAATTTAGTTTTTAAATTCATTTTCCAGCAGAACTCAATTTTTCAAGTGTAATTTGATGCCGTCAGTGGCTATAATGTTTAATGTCCTACCTATAAATTGCGAGGATGGTTTTGAGATGATTTACAGGATTCACAGGGGATAAAGCCGTCTCCTGGCCCTGCACGTGGGAGAGGCTGGAGACAAAATGATTTTATTGTGGCAGCCGCAGCGGCTGGTGCTGTTACCTATGGAAAGATGGGGAAAACCTTATTTTTCCTCCTGGCTCAGTGCTGGCTGGGGATGGATGGGAGGAGAGACGGGGTCTGTGCTGGGTGGGGATGCTCCAGGGATATTCCTGGGTATTTGTGCTCTGCTGGTCTCTGTGCTGGGATGAGGGGGAACCCCAGCGGAGATGAAGGGCGTTTGGGGTGGAGGCATTACCCCACAAACCCATCCGCTTTCTGAAAAGTGAGCTAAGCCCGTTCTGGGCATGGGGTGCAGGTGACAGCCAACTGCTCGAGGGGTTCAAGTCGGGGCAGACTTAGGAAAATACAGTGTGATTGTGTAAAATACCATCCCGATTTCATCCATTTAAGTGTTGCATCTAATTACTGGACTAGAGAAGGCTTCAGACCATGTATCAGACTCAAATGGGGATAGGATGGTCCTGGTAATGGCTTAATAAAGCAGGGTGGGTGGTTGAGGCTGCGTGCAAACAGCTTTGGGTTGGGGCCAGATTGATTTGGCAGAGGAGAAGAAACCCCTCGGTGCTTTGGAGAGCATCACCATGGGAAGGGTTTGATTTTCCTCTTGGTTTTGGCTTCTGACTAGCAGCAGTTGGCTCCTTTTGTCCTGTGGGGGATGCGCTGGGCCCTGGGAATTCTTGCCTGGTGGAATTTGTCTCCTTTTTTTGTGAAGAAGCAGCCACACTGCCCGTTCATAGGTGGGAAGGGAACATCTGGGGGCATCTCCCAGTGTGGGGCTTGGGGAGCCTGGCAGTGGCTGTGCCTGCCCAGGCGTCACCGGGGCGGCGGGGAGGGGGCAAGTGGTTTTGGCTGGGGCTCGGTGCAGCCGTATCTCGTCTTGTAGTGAACTCTGGTGCAGTTGTGGGGTTTGCCCTGGTGGGACCTGAGACGTGTGGTTGCTTCCCAGCTTGGTGCTCATGGAGCAGACGTGATCCTGGCTTGTGCTGCAGCTGCTGCTCATGGCTTTCCAACCAAGATGGGCTGTGGAAACGCAGGGAAGCTGCCGTCTCCTCCCAGAGGCATTCAGTGTGAAGCAGAGGAGGGGTCTGTGTTGGCAGACCCCGAACCCATCAGTGTGCATTTCTCTAAAGACACGAGTCTTTGCCCTGAAGATGTGTGCTCCCAGGTCGCTCTGCTGGGAACTTTGTCCCCTCATGCCTGATTTCCCGCAGGGCTGAGGCTTGTTCTTGGTGTCCATCCCCCTCAGTACGTTGGATTTCTTCATGACTTTATCCCCGTTACTGGAGATGTCTTTTAAGAGATACTCTGAAAGCTTTAATGAAATGGGCCAGAGAAAACCACTGGAGAATCTGTACAGGAGCTGTCTGCCATAGGCTGGGCTGTCCCACCGTCCTCCTGGGCCACCACCCTCTCATGCCACCATCCTCTGTGGCTTGTCCTGGTGTCTTCATACTGACTTTGGGCTCCTGCATGGTCCGGCTGCGGTTTGACCAGGTCTCCCCATGCGAATGTCCCCCACGTTCAATCCCAAGGCTGACGTGCCGGTGCCAAAGGTGAAATCCCAACGCCCCGCCGGGGTGCCCATCTCTCCCAGCGAGATGCCATCACCGCCTGGCGTCCCCCGGGTTGTCATGGTTACTGACGCATGGGACCCCAGAGACCCAGCTGGGAATTAATGGCAGCCCGGGATAAAGGATTCCTGTCTCGGCCGGGTTGATGGATTACATTGATGTGCCATTTGTCATACCGTAATTGTTCTGGCAAATGTAATACCCACTAGTATAAACATTGTGCTGCTTTGCTAATAAAACTGAAAATAGGAAGAGAAAGGATGATGCAGTGTTATGGTCAGTTAAAGAGACACGACTCTGCTCTGCTATGGCACTGGGGGCTTCTGCCTGGAAACCCGCCCTGACCAGCCCTCCTTCGTCCATGGGACACGGGCACAGCCCCAGCGAGATCCTCGTGGGATGCCTGTGCGGCCAGGGCAGCTCTTGGCATCGCTTTACCTATCAGTGACATTGCCTGGGGGGGGGCCACACACCTTGGGAGCTGGCGAGCCCAGGGGTGCCTGTGCCAGGTGCTGAGCCCCCCCCGTCCCCCTGCCTTGCTCAGGATTTAATTGCCTCCTGAGAGGTAAATGAGGGCTGCAGCGCGTTTGGCATCCAAGGGTGCTGCCCTCACCTTGATGGGGCTTTATAAACGGGGATTTACGATGCGGTGGGCACCTGCCCCTGGGTGCCGCCCCCTGCCCTTGGTGTGGGGGGCACCAGGGTCTTCTCTGCCCTGCAGCCGGTGCCCAGATCCCCAGGTAGTTTTGCTTTCTGGCTGATCAGCCCATGGATTAGGAGCCCAGCAGGGATTTCAGCCAGGGCTGAATGGCTCATCCTCCTGCGAGCAGGTGCTGGGCGATGACTCCACGGCAGAGGTGATGGAGTGGGGCTTTTTATCCCCACCAGCCACCACTGGTCCTTGCTGATGGGACCCTCTGTGACTGTGCAATGATCCAGTGCCTCATCCCCGCAGCTTGGCTGGGCATTGGGTTCATGACACCCGTATTTTGGAGGACAGGACCATCTCATCCCTGTCTTCTCCCATGTTTCTGCCACGAGAAGCTACAGAGATGATGAGGAGGAAGGACAATCTCTCCTCTGTGCATCCTCTGCAGCCCCCTCCTAAATCCCAGGGTGGTTCAGCACTGTGGCGATCATCTCGCCAAACGTTCTGAAAGTTTCTGGTTGACCTGATTCATAGAAAAAAAAAGATAAACACCCTTTCTGTGTTTGCAGTCATATGTAATTTTTATCTCTTGACCTTTAAACGTAAGCAGCAGTAAAATGAAGAACTATGGCAGTCATTTAACACCCTGCCTGTACTAACTGGTTTCTGCCTGTGAGCCGTGGTTTTAAATTGGCTAATGCAGAATACTTGCAGAGCTAATAATAATTCAGATTACTCCTGTCAGCTATTCCGGTTTCATGGGTAATTTAGTAGTTGAATAAATTTTTAAAAAAATTCATTCGTTCCCATGCACTGTTATGAATCAGTAGATGGTTTACCATTGGCAGCAGTAACTGTAAGAAGATTTAAATTGCTACTGAAAAGGATTTGAGTGAAGGTAATGTTTTATAATGTTCTAAGCCATATGCACTACTTTCAGGCCTCATCAGTTTTACATTGATTCCTAGTGAAGTGTTTAATTGCATCATGAATGCAATATAATTCAGTTCTTTTTGCTAATATGGTATATATCTCAAAGTGATATACAGCACTGACAGTGAAGACTCAGGATTTTCTTAGGATTTGGAAACAGGCGTCTGCGTGCGCGTTCGCACGCGTGTGTACACATCTGTGCGGGGCTGGGAGCTCCTTTCCTGGGGTAACCTCTGGGTTGAGTGCTTGGTGCTGGGAGCTGCCGGCATCATGGGCATCGGCAGGGAGGGGGGTTTAATATATAAAAATATAATTATCTATAAATACATATTAAA
>NW_010391467.1:27442-38096 GCF_000710305.1 Buceros rhinoceros silvestris | reverse complement strand
ACTATCACCCCCCACCCCCCCAAATAGCCCACATCCCCCCAAAATCATGTTGATAACCAACCACTCACAGAAAAATCCCACTTCTGATGCCACATGACATGCAGTACAACCTTTATCAGAAGCATTGGGTAGGTTTAGAAGAAATTTATTAGCTAAAGATAGTGGGTTTTCCTAGTTTGGAGAAAAGGAGGAGGAGAGATGACCTTATTGCTCTCTACAGCTTTCTGAGGAGGGGAAGTAAGTCTCCCTTGTATCCAGTTATAGGATGTATGGGAATGATTCAAAGCTGCACCAGGGAGGTTTAGTTACTGGGACATGATTCTTTACTGTGAGGATGGTTGAACACTAGAACACGCTCCCTTGGGAGGTGGTGGGTGCCCCAAATCTGTCAGTATTCAAAGATGCATTTGGACATTGCCCTTAATGACATGCTTTACCTTTTGGTCAGCCCTGAAGCATGCAGTCAATTGGACTAGATGATTGTTGTAGGTGTCTTCCACCTCAACTATTCTGTCCTGTTCTAGGTTATTAATCTACAAGGGCGGCTCCCTACATTATGTTTATATATGCTGACCATGGGCAGGTGGTTAAACTATTTTTTTCACACTAGCTGATATCTGTACAAGTTGTCTTCAATTAAAAAGTTCTGCTTTCTGTGTGGAAAACTTCATAAAGCCTGTGACAAATGAAGACTGAAGCAAATCAGTTTCCCAGAAAAACTGCTATGTGTGATTCCTGTAACCTATCACAATGAGTTGCTGAGAAATCAAAAACTTGCAGCTACAACTTTGACCTATAATCCAATGACTTTACTAGATTTTTTTCTTGATGTGACAATTATACAAGAGCATCTGTTTCACTGAAAAGCTGAGTATTATGAAGGGTGAGAAAACTGCATCTAAAGATTCCCTTATTCAATGTTTGTTATGCTATTTTGTATGAACAAATAAGTCTTAGTTCAAAGGGGTATTGTTATAATAAAAAACCTGTTATAATAAACCCCCATATATATATATATAAAATAAATATAACTTATATAAGCTCTAATGCCCATTCTGGCATTAAGAAAATAAGGAAGTGTAACAAATACTGTATAAGCAGTAATACCTGGAAACTAAAACTAAAGTGGGATGCAGGAATGGTCTCAAGAAATGGGCAGACATTATTCTCCAAATTTCTATATAACATCAGTTTATGATTGTACTTCCAGCTATTTCAAAAGAGCACATGCAAAGTAACTTAATATTCTGAGTAACACGCCGACTCTTGGCTCATTAATGAAAACATAGAATATGAGAACCAAAGATATGTATAAAACAGAAGATCCAGCAGCATAGTTTATAATTACAGTAAGAATCACAGATCTCTCTGGCATATCTGAAAGGTTCAAAAGCAGTTTTTCCACAGACAATATTTTTAATGACCTACAAAATTAAGCTTACAATAACGTATGTCCCTGAAATTCATGATGAACAAAAATGTAAATAAGAAACCTGAAGAAGTAAAGCCTAGGTAAGAAACAAAATACCTAAACTCGAGTTTCTTTTATTAATCAGGGGAGAAAGATTATTCTTCAAATCTGAAGGGTGGGGAGAATTGTGCAAATGCACTGTTTTTCTACTGAAAACCAGGCCAAGTAACTTAGATTACATGTCTTATTTTGATGGTTAAAGTTAGGGGTCATGAAGTTAATCTAGAGTGGGATTCTGTGCAAATTTTCTTTGTGAAAATGTCTTGATTTTCTTCTAGTGAGGAATAAGATTTCTTTTAAACTGTGAAAATATTTGAAAAATGAGTAAAATATTTTTAGCCCAGTTTGTATTAAATTTTAACATTACCACTTGTACACAAGTTTTGTATGTGTATCATGTGTATATATAGAGAGTATACGGTATTTTTATGTAAAATTATGTATATTTTAAGTAACTTCTGCTATGGTAAAATCAAATTGCAAGTCACATTAATTTTCTCTTTATTCTCTTAATTTAGCCCAACTTCATTGTTTTCCATTTAGACTAATTAGTTAGTCTAATTGCTTTTTGAGTTGGAGAGTCAAATACACTCCCTATTTCATCACGGCAGCATAGTTAGTTGTTCTTACTGTAAGTGGCCGTTCTGGAAACCATAGTGTATGAACAACTGTTGATAGTACTGCAAAAATGAATCACGTGAAATGAAACTCATTGTGTTCTTACTGATTTTGTTACAGATGCCACTTGTTCATATGATAGTCAAACTCCACTTTGTTATGATGATGTTCTGTTCAAAGTAATTCACACATCAGTGCTTTAAAAGTACAGTTGTAACATGGTAGTACCTGAGACCTCAACAGCTACACATCTAGTAGTAAAACTGCTGCTGGTTTTGCAAACTCCGGTTCATGTCTTTATTGGAAAGAGTCCAGCTTTGTTTCACTTCAACACTCAGAAGCTGAACCTTACTTCAATAATACAATAACAAATTACGCTCACTCTCTGGGCATACTGTTGAAAGGTTTCATTGAAAAATAACCCAACTATTCAGGAACGTATAACTATATTATTGTAGATAGTAAGTAACCCTTTATATCATAAAATAAATGTGATTGTTTAGAAAAGGCATGTGTGGTCCAAATATACATACACTTCCACATGGAAGTGCATATGAGAATGTGATCATCTGCCTCTAGCTGCATGGGTTTTTTTTTACTGGGACTTTTGCATATATAAACAAAGTGTTAATACATTTTTTTAGTTTCGTTCTGGGTTTTTTGTTTGTTTGGTTGGTTGGTTGGTTGGTTTTAATGCTATTTAAGGGACTTCAGGTATTCGTCTTGTCAGTGGAAGGGAACTACATGTGACTAAATCTCCTCAGCAGCTTTGAAAATCTTAATCATGAACTATAAATTGTGTGATTCCTGAATCAGGAAAAATATTTCAGAAGCTAAAATGCAAAGAGTCAGTATATTTCAGTGGAAGTAAATAATACTACTGTATGAAGCAAGTTGCCTAACTGAAAAATTCCATGTATTTTACTTCTATGAAATTGCATAGCTCTAGCAGGTTTAAATTGCAGGCGTTAAACAGACTTAGTTTGAAAATGCAGTTTGACACTACAGCATTGCTTAGAGGACCTTTGACTTACCTGAGGTTTTATATTTTCATCCTGTGATTCCTTATGAACTTCAGCAAGAGAATTTTGTAAACGCTGACTATAAGCACAGATTTTTTGGCAGTATGATGCAGGAAGTTTTCATAGGTTAAATTGTATCTAGATTCCTTCTGTGTTAACTTCCTAATATTGAATGGTTGTATCTCTTTGCAAATAAACGGAAAAATTGCTTTGAGAAAAATACGCCGCCATTTGTGGTTATGTAATAGATAATGAACTTGTGTTTGTTTAATTTCAATTTTCTTCATTTCTTTTTACCTTAGCTTTGTCTCATGCCATCTGTCTCCTGTAGTAAATTGAACAAGTGGAAATGTTGAAATAGAAAAGAAAGTAACGGAAGGACTATGCATATGGAACTGAAGTTCAGTTTCTAAGTTTTATTTCAACTATTTCTAAAGCCATAAGCAACAAAAAGAAATAAAGTTTTACATATGCTTTCAATAAAGTGCTTTTATGGCATAGGTGAAATTCAATATACTGCCAAAATTCATTTAGATATTGTAACTCAAGACACAGGGAATAAATATTTCACTAACAAAACAATATAAAACAACCAATATTTTTGTGTAGTGATACATCAAAACAGTAAATAATATTAATGTGTTAATGAAGGAAGATATGGCTGATCATTGTGTTTACAGTTATAAGGTAAGTCTAGTTGCTTTATATGATTCAGTTTAACGATTTTTCACCTTCTTTATCATAGAAACAGAGTACACTGAATTGTGCTGTGTATAGGTCATTTAGTCAAGAATTTTAAACATAATTTTTTTTTACTGTGATTCCTGAATATAGGGATATGAACCACAAGAATAACTTTTCTCATTAAATTTTACTTAGTACTAGAAGGCTGTCTCCAAGATCCACCCCTTACTAACTGCTGAAGATGCCATTCACTCATTAAGAGATATAAATGTCATTGCTTAGAAGCCTATTCATCATCATTTCTAGTTTGTATAGTTTTCCATTTGCCATATCTGCAAGTAGATATACCACAGTCACTTAAGCATGTAATAATTTCTAATGAATATTTAGACCTCTAAACGAACAAAAAACCCAAACAACAACAAAACCGACAAACTGAAAACAGCTCTTTAAGCTCCTTTCAGTACAACACAATAATTTTTAAATTAATCTAATCCATGGTCACAGTTCAGTAAGATATAATGCTGTTCCCGAATAACAAATCTTCCATGGAAAAGAGAACAGTACTTTACTGGAAGAGGTAATATAGTCTAAACCACAAAATTCTCAACTAGTACTCATGGCAATTCAGTTTTTTCTTCTCCAAGACTATGTTCAGCTAATACTTCCTACACTGTCTCACATTTTTTTGTTTTTTATATCTGGAAAGGGATTTATATTTTCCTCAGTGTTTTGAAATCAATGGGAGAAAAATGATGCCGCTTATTTAGGTGTTTCAGAATAATTTTTAAAAATCCAAAAGTTAAACTGTTTTAAAAATCTGAGGTTGAAAAATGTAAACTTACATTATCTACCATTTCATGTTTCCTCACAAACATCTCATTTGATTTGTAATTTGTAGTTTGCTTCTCTGCAAGGAGATATTCCACTGTGATACAGTCTAGCAAAGGTGCAGAAAAGAAACAAAACATTTGTATTAATATTTAATACTTTATTTACAAATTATAATTATTAAAAATAGTTATAATTTGTTAATAATTTGTGTGTGCAATTAATTAAAATAATTGTTATTTTAAGAATTACAATCTACAGTTTAGAAATACAGGAGCTCTTAATGTCATTGTTGGATAGATTGAATTTTTCCCATGTTCTTTTCTCAGTTACTGTGTAAAGTTGTGTAACAGTTAACAAAAAATAGAAGTAGTTGTTTCATAAATACAAAGCACCTCTAAAATTAGTTGTTCTGCTTCCTGTTTACATATGCAGCTTTTCTTTATCAGATTGTGAATTGTACTGTTTAATTCTACCGGTTTTAAATACAGGGACTTTCTGCAGGAAGTCTGACTTATGCCAAAGTGGTAAACTTAGTTCATTGACTAAAATTTTGCTTAGAAGAAACAATTTTCCTGTTTTCCTAGGGAGTCATGCATGCAATCTGTTCCAGTTCTTCCGCCGCCTCAAATACATTTCAAGAGAGGACAACTTCTCCTAGTTCTTGTTCTACTTACCTAAACCTTGCTTACAGAAATGGAGTAAATCAGAGTATTGTGACCTGAAATGGTGTGGTGGAGAACATGTGTTAAAAGTCAGAATAGATTTGAACCCTTGAATGAGAGTTAGTAATATTTTACCAGTGATTCAGAAAAGATATTTATATCAAATTTAAGTTCCTAAACTACTTCTAGTTTCAGAGCAGACTGTGTAAGAAGGGTTTTATTACCTTTTGAAATATGAAGTGACAATACATATTGTGGTATAACACTTTCAATAAGATCAAATTACTTAATTATGTAGACACAACTAATACTAATTGTGTATATGTCCTCGTGAGAAATTAATCTCAGTTTGTGTTTAATATATTTGATTTACACAAATGTCTGCCAAGTTATGCAAGACTCTAAGTTAGCTACATACTATTTGGTTCCTGTAGTACTGAAATTTTTGCTAGTCAAGCTCTGTTGGTATAAGATTTGAGATTTTACAACATGATTAATGTTCGTAAAAACTGATACTAAATATAAACCCATGTTTGGGATTCAGAAGATAGTGATGGTCAAAGGATCTTTTTATAGCCACAAAATCTATGGACATTTTTTTTCACCAGCTTCTCCAGTTTTCTATCCCTGTCCTTGAAATTATGTTAATTTTTACCTTTGTACTGTTTTCAAGCATGTTGGAAGTGGTTTGTTTTGACAAAATTTATAAATACAAATTATCAGAGAGTAATTAGCTGGTGTCTTTGGAATATTCTTGCTACAGAATAATGAAGTCATCCAGATGTCCTCCTCCTCTTCGTCTGTTAACCTCTTCCTGCTTCCCCCACACCCCAGCATATTTCTTTCTTGGAGATGTGGCACATTACGACAAAAGAGTTGAGGAGCTTTTAGATACAGAATAGATCTGTGTACCCCTAGTGCTGTGAAACAAGCTGTGCTTCAAGCGTGCAGCACAAGCTGTACTACCTCTACTTGCTATTGTCTGCCTCTGCCCATCTGCTGCTGCTGATAACTTCATCACCCTCAGTCAGATTAGAAAGACCTACTATTTGAAATCATCATGGCTTGGCTTTGCAGACGAAGATTTGGGAAGGGCTTTACCCACGCTTACTGCCAGCGCGCTGATGGCTGAAAAGGCGAATGTGGGATAGGCAAGTCCGGTTGCAAAGAGCACACCGGAAGGTCTCCTTGGGTGATATAGTCGAGGCACGGTTCTTTCTGCGCTGTCTTTTCTCCTCAAGACTGATTCTACGTGTGCTCTCAAAGGAGGCAGCAGCGTTATGTATGGTGTGTCTCCAAATCTCCCGATTGGAGGCCAGGGTGGACCACTGATGGTGGTCAATATGGCCAAGGCTGAGGTATTGTTTCAGGGAGTCCTTATATCTCCTCTTTGGAGCTCTTCTCTTGCGGCAGCCAGTGGTGAGTTCACCGTAGAACACAATCTTAGGGAGGCGGTGATCCGCTATCCTGGAGACGTGCCCTGCCCAGCACAGCTGCGTTTTCAGCAACATGGCCTCAATGCTGGTGACCTCTGCCTGCTCAAGGACAGCAACGTTAGTCACGTAGTCAGTCCAGTGGATGTTTAGGATTGTTCAGAGGCAGCGCTGATGGAAGTGTTTGAGGAGCCGCAGGTGAAAACAACGTCTAACAGCACTTTTTTGTCTATAATATTACTTAATTTTAATAGCTTCTTACTTTTTAAAATGTCGGAGTGTCATTAATGTTAGTCTAAGTCTGGCAATATCCTTGATAGTTCATTATATATTTTTCCCATGGATAAGTCACGAAGTGATTGTTCCTAGAAACCCAGACAGCTATCACGAACAAAGTGAAGGATTTTTACTCAGAAAATCCTGATATGAGCACACAACGAACCTGCATCTTTTATAGTCTGATTACAGATTACATATGGGTTAGTTTGTGGACAATCTCTCAACAAAAGGAGGAGTCTGTCTCAGTAATTGTCCTCCAGTCAAGTCCAAGCTGACAAACAGAAGTTTCAAAGTTTAACAAGTCTTTTCTAATTTAAGCTTATTAGCTATATTGTTGTTTAAAAACAAACAATACCCTCCAAAACTCAAAAACCAACCCAATTTTACTATTGTACAGAAATGTCACCTTTTTAGTGTACTATGTGAGCATATACTGCTGATACTGACAGATAATCCATTTGATGTGCAGGTAAACAAAGAAAATTACTTAATGGTATTGAAAATATCTCACATTGAGAGCTGTACAGTTGAAGAATATTTCCTTTCCTGGATTACTTTTCATTAAGTCTTTCACAGTATGTGCAAACTTTAAAAACTTTCACACCATCTTCAAACTTTATCACTTACCTGGTTTGAGTCACATAGTGGCAACCTGAAAGGAAGAACAAATCCACAAGGAGAAATATGTTTAAAGAGGTTTTGAATTTACAGGAAAAAAGATATTTTAATGCAAGTGGCAGGTCCCAGGTATAGATATCTTAGTAGAGAGTAATGTGACACTGGAAATGGAATTTTTGAATTAGAGTTCTACCCAAAGGAAAATGTATTTTCTATGTGATGGAAACTCATAAATTGAACAAAAATTAAATGAGGAATCAAGTTGTGACAATTAATTTAAATCATTATTGGAAACCTACTTTAGGATATTACTGTCCAAGAAGAATAAAAGTTCTTAAGTTATATAGATAGTAGACATATGACTATCTACAGTTCCTATTAATTTCTGCCAAACGTAATCATCTTGTGATTTGATTTGAACGTTTTAGAGTATATCCTGGTATGAGATAGCCAAGGCAGACTACATGCTATGACTTGGAGAGACGGCCAGTTTGGCATTGTGATGGACTGCTCAGAGATTTGAAAGTCCTGGAAATGGACATGTTGCATGTTGGGAAGTAAACTCTACAAATATTTCCAGAGACACTTTAGTCTTTCATGGAGAGTCTAACAGGAAAAAAAAAAAACCCAAACCAACCCCAAACCCCAAGCTGACTAGAGAGAAAGAGGAGGGTATGTATAGAAAGCTGCCCGTGGGGTTGTATATAAATCCAAGCCTTATGTAAACACAGTATCTATATCCATAAATTAATTTTAATAAATAAATAAATAAGGTTTCTAATGTGTCTAAACAACTGAATTAGTTTTTTGGCTTTGAAAAAGAAAGATAGACTATTAAGAAACAAAGGTGAACTTCTCACTAGAACTTAGTGAAACATTAATAAAGGAATAGTTGCAACACCTGTTTGTATCTCACATGATTCAACAGTTTCAAGCCCTCATGTGAAGGCATGTGTGTGCATTTATGAATATAAGCAGTATTATCTAAGCAAGTTTTAAAATTTACGCTCACAGGGTGCTCTGATAATGCACAACTAAGAAGAAACTTCATAGCGATCATCTAGAAAATCTTATTTTGCTTCAGAGATAACCAGTAAACACTGCTAAGAAGCTAACATGAGATTAAAACAGGTAAACAAAACACATTTAAAAAAAAGTTGTGTCAGATAAATTTGGAAACTACTATATTAATTTTTAAAGAATATAATGCACAGGTCAAAATCATAAAATTTCCAGTGCATGTTGAATCTGTGCTTTGCAAATCTGCATTTGCAAACATAACTCCTTTGGGTTGTACACTTGCATATTCAAAAAACATAAACCAAATTCCAATATTAAATATTATTTAGTCTTCTTTTTTGGATACAGCTGTCATTGATGTTACTTATCTCAGACTTTATGTCTGAATAGGTGTGTGTATACACACACAGAAAGAAATGGGAAATGCACTATGTGTGCAAACAAATTAAAACTAAAAAAAATGCAAAATATGTGGTGACTGAGGATAAATGCTATTCTTTAGTAATCTTTTAACAAAGTTTTTACTCAAAAAATGTCAAAATGTATCTTTTAAGCAGCTCTACTGATAAAGTTTCAAGTTTGCAGAATGTTTTTGAGAATTATGAAATATATTATAGGGAGATTTATGTCTATATAGTCATCTAAAACAGTCACTGAATACTTCAATGAAGAGTAGACAGAGAACAGTAAAACTAAATGCATGAGAGGATACTGAAACTAAAAGAAATTGCAACGTCACGTGGGGCAAAGAGAACAGAAGTGCCTTTGCCATTTCCTCCACATAAGTGAACAAAACCTGTCTTTATTAAGTACAGTGAGTATCTGAAGGAAACATTTTGCTTATGTTTTGCTGACTTCAGTTGAAAGGTTGACCTTCTGTTATATTTGAAGCTCTAGAAGAAAACATTTTGAAACTCTTTAAAGATGGAAACTTCTTAGCTTACTGTCACCCTTCTCTGACTGCTGTTTGGTCTGCGCAAGTCACATCCTGGGGCAAAGTAGATCATGGCTGAGCTGCAACCACTCCATCATTATTTAATTCCCAACTGCTAAAATCCTCTGCAACCCTTAGGCAATTTTTTAAGGAATTAATCCCTTGTCAGGCTCAGGGCTTAACAGCTTGGGGTTTTGTAACAATGTTCTCTATCTCCATGCTTCATAGCAGGCAGATTGTTTACTAAACAGATTAAAAACCAAGACAGAGAAAATTAAGCCAAACCTCTAGTCTTTGTAGTTACACATACTTTTCTGAAAATGAATGCTAAATGCTTACATGGTTTCAAAAAGAAACTGGACAAATCTGGGGGAGAAAAGTAAAATGAAAGCTGCCAAGTACAAAGGGACCGCCTCAGCATTTTAAATCCTTTGTGGTGTTGGAGTACCCTGAAAAAGTATCACTCAGTTTTTGGCCTTTTATTCTGGAGGAATCCACTTGTGGCCACAGCTCAGGGGAGAATTCAGGCCAGAATGGTCTGACTCCTTTGACCATGCCTATGATTTTTCTTGTAATTATCCATATTCTCACACAAATTTTAATGTGATTGAATCTATAAATATAGCTTCTGTTGTGTTTTATAACATTTGTAGGAAAGTGAAATCTCTCCAATTTCACTACAAATTCAGGTAGTAACTATACGTCAATACACTAGATTTTAGTTGCTTTAATGTTGTAAGAATTTTACAGGTTGTGACTTCTAGTGCTAACACTGTCCTGAAAAAAATTACATTGATGCTAAACTGAAAGATCTAATTCCTTAAATAATCCCAAAGTATAAATGCATTAGTAGACTTAGATTTTCAGGCAGTTTGAACCACACTAAAAAAAAAAAAAAAAAAGATGCTGTAAGTCAAGGTGAGGAGAAAGAGATTTCCTATATTAATATCTTTGTAAGTGTTTGAATTGTCTGTGCTGACAATACCATATAATATTAATCTAAGAAAAACTCAGAATATAGTAATTCGTTATGCTGTTTAAAATCCTAGCAAGTTTTATAAAGAAGTTCAGACGTAGGG
>NW_010391467.1:18251-27345 GCF_000710305.1 Buceros rhinoceros silvestris | reverse complement strand
AAGAATTACGGCCCATCTAAAAATCAATTCTATCTGGTGGTTGAAGACATTCTGAAAAATCACTATGATAAACTTTCAAATCCATTTTTGGATATTTATATTTTCAAAGACGACTTCACAAAAGATTGTGCTGCTAGGAATATGTTTAGTGAAGAATAGCTTTGAGATTTGGAGACTCTAAAGTTTTTATGACTCCAAGCAAGATTTTATGTGTTCCAGAAGCCAGTTCAGCAATCTGGAAAAGGAAATAAAATCTCTAAAAAGACACTTTGTACACAGTACTGTGCAAGGTGGCATTTATATATTGAATCAAACAAATAATCCATTAAGTTTTTTATATAATCTGTTCTGAACACCTGCAAATGACCCTCTGTGTAGTTCTTGTTTTGCCCTTACAGTGAAGCGAAGCAGTTTTATGTTGCAAAGTGAATTGTACAACTATATCAAAATCAATAACGTGCTACAAGTATATCGGGGCACTTTTCCTTAAAAGCCTTTGATCTAGAATTCCCATCTGTACTTCATTGTACCTTGCACTCAGACATTAGACCATCAAATCACACCTAAGGAGTGTTGAGTATTGTTGAACCCCTGAAAAAATTTTGAGTAGCTCAGAAAAAGGTTTCTCAGCACAGGTGTTTGTGGAATTATGATGTATTAGGAAAAGTTTTTTCGATGGCCTTCAAGCTGCCTATAGAGTAAGTTCCGGAACAAACAGAATGTTTAACAGAGAAGAATACGTGCAAGCAAGAGGGGAGCCATTCCTTTTTACAAGGAGTGTGGGCAACTTATTTTCACATATCAAGGTGCAACTCACATGAAAGTGGTTCTTGCATGCAAAGTAATAGACACTATGGCATCTTTCTCCACCTCCTTCATTAGCAGGCAAGTCAGAAAAGAGAACTTAAGACAGACTCAGTATTATTTGAGCAATTGCTAGAAAATGAGGCAGAGGAAAATGCTACAGTTTCTCCAGCAGCAAAGAATATCTTTGTGTGATCAGGATCCATTACATCTCTGCAAATGATAGGGAAACGGGAGTCTGAAAAATGTTTGAGTTAAATTATCCCAGGAATAGCAGAATGCTAGCCATTTATTTATATTAAAATGCAGTTGAATTGTGATTTTAAAGATTTCTGCATATGTAGCCAGAGGCTGGCCCCAAAGGAACATTAACAGTCCTCCCCTCCGTAAATACAAATGATGTAGTGTTGAATGCACATGCCAATATAATTTCCATCCAATGTAATTCCTCCTTAGAAGTCACTACAACTAGATAGAACTTGATAGATAACTAGATGAAATTGTCTCCTCATTATTTAGAAGACATTTTAAATCATTTAATCATAAGCAAATGTCATAGTATTTTTGCAATCAAAACTAGAGCCTGCAGCCTGTGTACCTTAAGCATCTTGAAGGATATTGCAGAAAATTTCAAATCATGACACGCTTCCAAAGTAAGGGTGGTATATATTTTTAGCCCCATTTCACAGATGAGAAACAGAGTGCAATAACAAGAAGTAAACTGCCCCAGATCTTAAAACTCTTTGACTGAAATGTTCATCGAGCCAATCTTTCTGCTTCTGCATGTAAGAAAGGGCGATGTGGCACCTCTCCAGGTCTTTTTTCTGTCTTTCCTCACCCTGCATCTCTGCTAGAGGCTGTAATTTAGCATTATAAGAGTAACCTGTCAGGGCCTCTTTTCTATGGTGCAGGCTGGTCTGAGTCAAACCCATTTCAGATTCAAAGTGTTGTATTACAATGAACTCCACAAGATATTCATTGCACTGAAAAAGTATGTCCTTTTGTTTCAATGATTCTGCCTGCTAACTTCATGTTTTTCTAATTCTATCATAAAAACCCATAAACAACCATTCTTTGTTCTCTGTTCATGATTTTAAATACCTAAGAATTCCCTTTGCCAATGTGTCAGAGTCTGTTTAGTATTGAAAGCCATCCATACCTTTGTTTTTCTTTACAGAAAACCACCTTTTAGCAGTCTTGATTTCAGCTGAAGAGACTAGAATGAATTGGTGATTCAGTATGTGACCATTCCATGACTGTACACAATGTCATGACAATGGTCTTTTTTGCTCTCTGTTCTTTTTCTTAGCTGTTTTTTTCTTATCATTCTACTTAGCCTTTGACTGGCACTGAGTATTGGGCTAGTAATGCTTTCCTAGTATTATGGATGGTAACAGCTTCTTTAGTAACCATCACCGTGTATTTCTAAGGATGAGCTTTTTCCCCGTGTACATTACCCTACATTTATCAACAGAAATGTCCATTTGCAATTTTTCCCATAGTTGATTGCTACCCTGAAATCCACTGCAACTCTTAGCAGTCAGTTTTATCATTATTATTTTGAAAAATTCTGTATCACCAGAACACTTAGTCACCTCATTATTCACTCTCTTTTCTAGATCATTTATGTTGAGCAGTAGATATCCCAGCAAAGCTGCCTGAGGGAATCCACTGCTAAACCTTTACTTTTGTTGAAGCTGATCAGTTAATCCTCCTATTTAAGCTATTTATTAATTCACAAGAAGACCTCCTCTCTTGTCCAATGACAATTGAATTTTCCATGAGTCAGGATTTTATCCTAGGCCATTTTGGGTTTTAATTTTTTACAGCTAGTCTAGCAAAGCAATTTACTACCTAATAACAAAATTCTCCATCTACGTATTATAATACTCATGCAAAAATAAAATGCAAACACACCCTTCCCCCAAAACCACAGCTTCCAAAACTAGAAGTGCATTTATGTGGCAAACCTTGTAGATTTTAACATTTTAAATTATGCAGCAAAAGGTTCAAAATGGAGTTAACTAAGTTACTTATGTCATGAAGAGTCTCCTTGGCTCTACTCCTTTCCTATAAGTAGGTTACAAATGGGGTGTTTTCCTGCAAATCAGTGATGTAATAACATAAAAAAAGAAAGTTACGAGGCCGCATCATTAATGGTAGTTTATTTCAGTTGAACTGAGTTAATTTTTGAAAACCTAATTTACTGTTCTTAAAAGCTGGGTTGTAATAAGATAACTGATACAATGCTGTAATATCCTTTAGTCCCACTTGAGAGAGAAAACTTAATATTAAAATATTTTTGACTGACAGCATTGCCATTTATCTTCCTAGCAGGAGTCAGGTGAGAACAACAAAGTGAGAAAAGCTCACTCTGCTCTATCCATACCAGCCAGCTATCATACTTAAAACAAATGATGTGAACAACCACAGTAAGATTGCTTGTGTTCTCTCAGATTTTTGGATTTGAACACCCCTAGTGGAGCTCAAATGCACTGACAGAATCTGAAAAGTTCTCTGGGTCTGACTCTTTGTAGACTAGAGAGAAAATAACCAAAAGCTTAGACATCCCAGGTGTCATCAACTCAATCACCAAAATTAGATGGCTGTTATGTAAATTATGCAAATATGTGACTCAACCTCTTCGTTCGTATTTGAGAAATGAAATATTTAATGATGTTGACATTTTTAATTATCATCAGGCCTCTGAGTTAACTCCTAAGTGGAATAAATGTTATTACAGGATCTCTGTAGACTCTGGTCAAAATTTCTGCATCACGTCAGACTTTACTGCAGCCATACGTGTTAGTTGTATTTGAAAAGCTGAGAAGACGAATAAGAAAGAAAGAGCTTTGAAAAGGCACCAAACAGATTAATTAATAGGTGCTGTGAAATTGGCCTGTTCTTTGACCAGAACCTGTGACCAGAACCTGTGACCATATTATGATGAACGTTTTTCCCATATCTTTTCCCATACCCAAACTTACTTACGATGTAAAATTCAAACAAATATCACCAAACTACACTAATGTGATGGAAATGTTATGAGAATAGAAATATCATGACTGTGAACTTTTTAATTTAAATTTGTCTATCTCACAACTCTAAAGCATATCTTTCCTTAGATTTACTTAGTAGACAGAAAATTAGTCAAAAGACAGGCCATTCCTAAAATTTAATTTCAGCTGTGCCAGTGACACATCTCACAGAAGTTTCCTGACAGTAAACCTCAGCTTTTCCAGCAGCAGAAGAGGGATAATGGTACTTAACTAATTCACAAGGACAGTAATATTATTGCTGTTGTTTGTCCTATTTTGTAAGTCGATATAATCATCTGTGTTACACAGAACCTTCTAAGAGGAATCTGCCTATCTAAATAGAGATCTCAGAATCCTGAGGATTAATTAATTTATGTTTGCATAATTATTTGAAGCTACGGAGTACTCTATAACTGCTAAATATTATCTACTCTTAACCATTAACTACGACTTTCAGTAGGTACTGTATATCACAGTGCATATTATCATTGCAGCCCAGGCCCTTCTGTAAAACTCATAAAGATGTTAATTTCCCAGTAATATTCTTTCTGTCCTCTTCTCTAATCGTCATACTCTTTGCATAACCTACCACAAAGCAAAGCTACCAGGTACCTACTTGTATAAAACCATTTCAGCCATTTTAGTCTAAGGTTACTTTTACTGCATGGAAACTCTCCTTACTTCAAAGCAACAAAAGAACAGAAAGAATGAAGTAAGAAAGCTGACTATTAAAAAATTCCTCACTCTCTCACCTTGAAACAAAGCTCCTCCAATCCCTTTCCTTCAGTGCAAGGACATATGGGTCCCTGTGACGATCAGTGACTTGAGATCCTTGCTGTCTCAGTGGCAGAGACAGAGTCTGCTGGCCTTAGGGGCTATGGCAGGTCGTCAGTGGAGAAAGTTTGAGGGCTTGGAGATACAGCTAATGACATTTTCCCTTTGGATTTTTCCTACATATGCAGTGAGAATCTGTTAGTAAAAGTGTACCGTGTTGATTTGAATTTCATGTAGAAAATGCAGACCCTCTCAGAGAGCTACCAAAACATTCACATAGCTGGCCTCTCTAAGCGCTAAGATTCCTGCAGACTGACTGGTAGTGAAGGGACACAGCATTTGTCAATGAGCTTTGGTGGAGAACACCGAGTTGCAATTCATCTGACACTGTGCCGTGCTCTTGCATAGTTTAGAGAGAATCAACATGGTGGCACTGGACTCTCAGAACTAGGAAGGCTAAGATTTTAATTTTTATATGTACACTTTGGTTAGTTACTGCCTCTCTGTTCTTCATTTCCTCATTAACAACAAAAAAGACCTTTGATATGTATAATGTATATATATACACATACGTATATAATTTTTCAGCTTACTTTATTCAAACTACACATTTTTACAGGAAAATGGTCAAAAAAATAAGGCAATTGTATCTCTAGATTCTACTACATTAGTAGTGATAATAGATATCACAAATTCTCCATTAAATTAAAAGAAAAAGAGAGAGATTTTGTAATTTCCAGTTGTACTGAGCATGTAGAATTGACAGAAAGGGCATTTTTTGTCAGTTAATTTATTAGGTAATGAAAGATCACATTTTTATCCTATTTTTAAGAATCAAGTCATTTACAAAGCTCGGGTCACTAATCCTCCAGACTGTGAGACTATATCTAAACTGGACACCTCTACGTTACTGAGCCTTCAGATCCAGCCCCACAGCCTATCTACACCCTGACTTTTAGAAGAAAGATCTGGGAATGCACCAGCCCTTTCCCCTCTGGCTCCCTGTTCCTCCCCAGAAGGAAGTTCAGGCACAAATTCTCTATGGGTCTTGAGGGCATAGTTCCAATAGTACCAATGTGGGTGATTAGAAATGAGGGGCATGCAGTGAAACACGCCTATCACTAAGGATAGATTTGGTCTTCAGTGATGTTTGCTTAAAAACAACATATAAGAAAGACTGTCAACTGCACATCAGTAACACAAGGGGCCAAGGCACCCTTTAGTATCCTTCAAACAAGGGATATCTGAAAATGATCCTGTCACACAACCCAGAAAAGTAGGGTGAGGTGGAAAAGTTGTTTGCAACATTTCCAAGGGAAGTGGAGTGAAAAAAACCCTTTTCTTTTCTCAAAGGAAGGATGGAGCAACTTGAGTAATTGCTCTTTATCAGTGATTGCAAAGCAATTCACAGAATCTCTGCTGCTAATTGTGACATGAATTGTCCACTCAGATTTCTTCACAGGGGTGTGAAATTGTCCTCTAGCAGTGCTACTTGTACAAATCTAAGGAACTAAGGCAGTCTTTTTCTACTAATACTTCTTTCCCTTGGGATCATCTTCCAACATATTGCAGACCCAGATTTCTTGGTTCATTGTTTCCTTTCTCTGATTGATTGAGAAAAAATGTCAGGTTAAAGATTTACTTTATATAAGCCTAAAATACCAGTCCCTAGCATCCTGGCTGTATAGTGTGTTTCTATCACATCCTTTCAGAAACACACTAAAGTGTAGTTTAATGTGTTGAAAATAGGTAATTTGGCCATGGATGATACAGTGTGAAGGGTATCCTGAAAATTTTGATTGCTCCCCATTTTATTTATCTTGGGAGGACAGATTAGAGACTTTATAGATGGCAATCATTCTTCACATTAACTGTCTAGCAAGAAAGGAACGAAATCTGGTCTAAAAACTTGAAGACCTCCTTATCTGCTTCTGTAACTCAACTTTTTCTCCTTGCTACAAAGTCGAGGGACCTCCACTGAGATTCTGCAAAGTCAGGCAGAAGAGGAAGGACCTTCATGGGTGATTGTCAGGGCAATTGTTATCACATGCTTTATGTGACTCCACTAATGTTTTCAGCATTAGGACTTAGTTTAACAACAGAAAACTCTTGAATGACATCTATGTAATTGACTACTTTGTGATTTGTGACCACTAATGGTGGTCATCAATAATGCCTGATGAGTACTGATTCAGGCTGCTAAAATGGATCCATATACTAAAATACATTTCCCTTAATCAAATGCAGGAAATATTTTTTGTTACATTAGGTTTTGCATTACTTAGTAAATTTAGCTAATGAATACATAAAAGAATACTAATGAAAAATAACTAGAAAAATTGTATTGCCTTTTCCTCTTCTACTTTCTACTAAACTGGAGGCAGAGAAAATGACAAATGAGTAATCGCCAAGTAGTTATCTGTTTCTTCACTCGTACTTGTCCTCACACAGTGATAACTAGATAAATTATCCAGTTGTTCTTTCTTGAAATTCGTGAGACGTTTTCACACAGTTGGGATTTTCATCCTGGTGGTTTGTGTTTTGTTTTTCCCCTACATATCCGTATTTTTATGCCTTAGTCAAAATAATCTCTACCCACATTTATCAAATCTGTTGCCACTTTATATAAATCTAGCTAGTGATTCTAGTGAAGCCTAATGATAATGTCAATGATATCAACATAATAAAAAACCTGATCCATAGATTTCTTCTGTTTGAATCCCTTTAACTCTTCTGTTATCTGTGGTTGGAAACTAACACCTTGTCTGCCTATCTTATTTTCTTAATATCAATGATTGTGAATGCTTATACTTACAGGTTCCATTTTTGAACTGTAATTTTAACAAAGTGTGTCAGACGGCCCCTTTAACCAGTTTGATCCAAAGATGGAACACGGAGCTTTGCAAGAAACCACCGGGCAGTGGGAGTTTTGGAAGCTTTGCAATAAACAGTAGATAGCGAGCTTTTTCAAGAGAGGTGATAGTAGGAGTAGCAGACTCTCCCATGATAAGGTCATAATCACGGGTCTTGTGATCAGAGGCCAAGAGATGGGAAAAAGGAAAGGAGGTGCCACTACAGTTGGTTTTCCCACCTTCTCAAACCTCTTATCGAGGAAGAAGAATAAAGATGAATTCAAACGACCACCCAACAGTGACCCCAGTAGTGAAATTGGGCATGCTAGAAGTTAATTGGAATGTGGAGTTTGGAGCCATCCACACATACGTACTGGCCGTACGTTATGTGAGGGGCAGCTTTAACCTCTGCTATAAAGGTAGTGCTGTTTGGGCACAGAGACAAGGTAGCTGCACAGCAAGACAAGGACCACGTTGCCTCCGTGGGGATGCCCACAAGGGTCCAGTGACTACCGACGCCTCACCTCTAAAACAACCCATGCTGGGGACGTTGTTGGTTTGGACATCAATCACTAGCCTAGGGTCGGTATGTGTATGAGCCAAGGTAACTTTCCCTTTCCCTTTCTCCCCTTAATACATCCTTATGAATTGCACTTGGACAGAAGGAAATGCTTATTCTGCCTCATAGGGAAATGCTTATTCTGCCCTTGAGCACCCACAGGGTGCATCACTAGTTGCCTTAATCATAGTAGCAGTACTTTTAGCTGTAATACTTTGGAAGCCTAAATTCTATCAGTTTGTGTTTCACGTAACTCCACCTTTAGTCTGATTTCAGATCAAATAAACCCTGTTATACTTGTGTGTGTGCTTGTGTGCATATCTGAGATTTTTTAGCCACCCTGGGATCCTTCGGACCTAACTGGAACTCACAGCTTTTTTCCTTTCATTTCCGTTTTGAAGCTGAATTGCACTGTTAAAAAATCATTTTGTTCAGAAAGAAGAGTACTGAGTTGGTATATCTTCATCATTGTTATAACAGTCATAGCTTGTAAAATACTGGCCTTGTGATTACTAACAACATTCAAGACCAAGGCATTAGAAGGAAATATGAAACATATATCTGACTACAGTATTTCAGTGAGTTAGTGAAAAGCTGACTAGTTTATGCCCCAAAGCCCATGGATTCAATAGATGTCTTTCATTTAAATGAGTTTTATGTCAGACCCATTGTAGGCTCACAAACACTGACGAATCAACAACATTCTTTAAGAAGGCTGAGTAGCCTGCTTAAGATGAAGTATTATGTATTCTGTAACTAAATCTGTAAGAAATACCTGTGTTTTGTTACCTGTTTAAACAAAATCAAAGGTGACATGAAAGAAGTAAAATGGGCAAAAAGCTGTCTAAAACTACCTGACTGTTAACATCGAAAGTGAAGACACCAGTATGATTGTTATCACTGAAGCAGAAATTATGGGGTTTAGGAAGATATTTTTAATGCTATATCCATACCTCAACAACATAAACCTTATTGAAAGACTTTTCTGCTTGGTCACTGGTATTTTTATGCAAGATTCACATGCATTTCATTAATAAATTCCATTTTGCTGCTTTAAAGAATCGCTT
>NW_010391467.1:14948-18164 GCF_000710305.1 Buceros rhinoceros silvestris | reverse complement strand
TTTAAAGAATATCATGGGGTGGGAAGGTTTAGGGAAGAAATCTTTTCAAATGCATCTCTTCCCTAACTCCACTACCTGATTTGTCTGAAGGTCTTAACTGTTTTGGACATCTTTTTTTTATCCCAACAATTCCTTTCTCCATATTCCTTAGTAATACGCCTGTCCTTAATTGCATTTCTTTCTTGGGTTCTTTACTTTTTTCTGTGGTCTAAATGCCTACTTTGTTCATATTTCTTGCTCTTCTACAATTTTTCTGTGCCAGCAAACCTAGAAGAAACGATAAAACTTTGTCTTTGGAGAAAGCTGTGAGTTCTTAGAGCCGACCCTGTAATAAGAATATCAAAGTCAGAGACAGACCAAAGGAAAAAAGAAGATATTGTGGAACAGACTTGCTTTGATGGTATAATATAAACAACAAAATAGAAATTGAATCAAGGACAAAACACTTGCCAAAAAGCTTTGAAAAATCCAAAACTTGGTTACTGGAAACATTACTTAAGTTATCTTTCATATTTCTTTATAGCTTCCTAACACTTTCCAGTGTTTCTAGTTTTGCTGTTAATCTTGAAGAATGAGGTAGTCTGACACAATGGTGTTGCATACCATTGTCCCATACAAAGTCAGGTGGATTTTATGACTGTGGATGTTCTTTCTTACATTTTAGATTCTACAAACAATACTGAAGAAAATCTGGGGATAAACGGACTTTAAAATCAAGTTTTTGAGAGTTATAGAAAGAGGGTGTCAAAGACAGCTTATTAGCTAAAAGAGCAATGCCTCATCATTCTTTTGGAACAATTTCCATGAAAAGCATGTCTTTGCAAGGCTGGAAAGCTGGAATAAATGCACTCAGGATAAAAGCAAGGATGATAAAAGTGAGGACTAAAGAATAATCTTTTAGGAAGAGAAACCTGTTTTCCTAACAGAGTTGCCACCCTCACCCAATTCCACTGAGAAGCCACAGGCCCATCTTTCTCTCCTCAGATAGCCAGCAGTGAAACTCCAGTTCAGAAAGAAACGGCAGAAATGAAAGTGAACAATGGTCAGATCATTAAAGAGATGAACTCCACAGTACAGAAGTGAGACAATGAGGCCAGCTCTTTTGTGGGAGTGGATTCCAGCATACAAAGACAGAATAACAATCTCAGATCTCAACATGACTAATGGAAACCGGGGCTAGAACAAGCTCCCTGCAAAGGCAAAACACTTAGAAGCGATAGTGAAGGATCAAGAGAAAAGATGTTCAGAACAAATGTTCACTGAAGCAAAGGCAGCCAGGACTGACATGATTTCCCTATCAATGTTACTTGACTGACTAAGAAAAGAAGCATCTCCAAGCCCTGCCGAGAGAGGGAAGGAGTTCATAAAGTCCCACAGCCAGAACTGCCAGCCAGATCAGGTGTATTAGTAAATTATTGGGTTAGAATGAAGAATTATATAAGCATTGAAACTGCGAAAGTAAAAAAAAAAGTACAGCTCAGTGTTTATGCTAATGGCATGAGAAGTGGGAAAACTCAAGTTTGACGCCATCCTCTTTCACAACTTTCTTGTATACCCTACTTTAATCCTCTTTGCTTTCTAGGAAATGGAGACAGATAACTTGCTGTGTGTGAGTAAATATGTCCTTTAAGTATTATAAAGTGCTCAGAAAATACAACGGTGATAAAAGTGATAAATCATATTTCATGAGGTTTTTTGATACTATGATATAAGGGACATTAATATCCAAATTCTAAAGAATGTACATCATGTTTTTTCCTAAAAAAGTGTGTTTCTCGATCTTAGAATTTAAAATTCTCCCCCAAGTAGGCCTAGGATTATCACAGAAACCTTTAGGGAATAAGCATCCAATAATAGCTATTAAAAAAGCCCAAAATATTATCCTGACTCACCTGTTTACATGTTTTTTCTCTTAAAGCTAAGAAAGGTGGATACATGTACAGCTGTGTACTTTTTACTCCTGTGAATATTTTTCCAATTCAAGGAGAGCACATCTGCTTTGTCAACTACCAGAGGGAATATAATTTCTCTCCACAAGGTGGCTCCTGCTGTGAGAAACACCAGGCTCTGAAGATTTTATTTTTTGGTTCTGCAGAAAGTAATCCAAATTCATATGGTTTAATCTATCTACTTTCAGCTCCCAAGGAGTGATGTTTATAAAAAAAAACCAAACCACGTTGTTTTTTCATGTTGCACTTATTGTGTGGTGCAGGATAGATAACTTTGTTATCGCTATTGCTCACAATATGGAACAAACTCCTTGATGCTTATTTTGATCATTTTTACCAACTGTGGTTTTTTTCCTTAGAACATCTAATACAAGTGGCCATTTCATGCCAGGGAAGCTTAATGAGAACTCCCCACTGAAATCAATGAAGAACTGTGACTAAAAATCAATGGTAACATATGTTCCAGGTTATTTTACGCTAGAATATTCTATGACAGCCTTTGGGATACAATAGAATAAGCCAATACTGGGTATTAGCTTCACAGAAGTGGTATATATATAGTTTATTAATGACAGTATTTCATGAAGTTTACCAGATTAAAGGGAAAAGAAATACATAAAAGCAGATCTGTAGAATTAAATATTCTTCTGAATGTAAGAGTGTATCCTTTGTTCCTGAATGACCTTGTATAGAATAGAACCTGGTTTAGATGTCCTGGTTTAGAACAGTTAGAACAGAACTAATTCTGTTCAACGATTTTAGATTTTTGCTCAGTCTTTTCTAATTAACTGCGCTTTCTGAAGTTAATGGCACATTTTTGCTGACAGTTGGGCTGCAACTTCATCTATGTGCTACAGGTGTCACATAGTTTTGTTACTAAGCACACATTCGGTTTCACCTCCCCATTATGCTAATCTGACTCCACTAGATTCTGGCATTTCATTAGACTGTGAGGGTTGTGGATATGGTTACTACAATCAAAATATCATGTTATTATCCTTATCATTTAATTTATTCCTATATTGTGTGGCGTCAGATTAGAAATCAGTGCAGGTCTGTGTGTGGCAGCCACCCCAGCTCACAGATTACGACAGTATGAAGATAGTCTCTCTGGTCCCACAGAGGCACGCATATCAGCCCTGGAGGAAATAGCAAAGGAAACCAAGAAATCAGTTACAAAGCTGTTTGAAAAACTAGACAAGAGGGAGAACAGATCTATTCTTTCCCCAGACGGACCCAGATTACAGCCATTAGGAGAAGACGCTCT
>NW_010391467.1:13746-14869 GCF_000710305.1 Buceros rhinoceros silvestris | reverse complement strand
CGCTCTTCTATGAGACCAGCTAAACTGGAACAATACATGTCATGAGGCACCCTATGGTTTCTCCTTCATGAGTATGGAAAAAACACGAATAGATGGGATGGAAAACCTACCTCTGTCCTATGGGTATGAATATGTCAGTTACAAGGTAAAATAAATAGAAGATAGAGTTCTTCCAGAAGCAGGAAACGATACTGTGGTCTACAGTTCTCTGGTCTGAGTAGATGGGCCTCAAATGTGAGTAGATGGAATGAAAATGTAATGCACATAGTCCATACAAATCCTGTAAACCTCATAAATCCTGTGAACTATGTAAACCACATAAATCATGTGAGCCTGATAAGCTACACAAATCCAGTTGTCAATAGTGAGTACTACCATGGAAATTAGAGGGGCCTTGCTTTCAGCTGAGTGGAGAAGACGGACAGCATTTAGTGGACCCTTAACACCTTCCTAGGTGTTGTAGATTTCTGGAGAATGTGTATTCCTGGTTACAGTCAAATCATAAAACTTCTCTATGAAGTGAACCAGAAGAAAAGCAATTTTACATGGGTATCTGGATGAAAACAAGCCTTTGAACAAATCAAACAAGAAATCCTACATGCAGTAGCCTTGGGCCAGTTTGATGAAGACAAGACAACAAAAATTTGCTCTATACTGCAGCTGGACATAGTGGCCTTTGGTTTGGTGGGGTTTTGGTAGTGAGGGATTTGGTTGCACCCGCAGCTGTAAGAATCTTTGTAAAAAGCTCCCCTGGCTCCAGTTAGTCCCTGCCTCTGGCTAAGGCTCAGCCAATCAGCGCCTCTGCAAAGAAACATATTTAAGAGGGGAAACCTGTTTGGCAGAGGGGGGTTGTTTTTTTGGTTTTTTTTTTTTTTGGAAGCTCTCATTTGTTTTTGGAAGGGGAGTAGGGCGGTGAGAAGGATACTTTAGGGACCCTGGCAGTGCAAGTTGAATGGCTGGACTCGATCTTAAAGGTCTCTTCCAACAAAAAGGATTCTGTGAGAGAGAAACAACATGTGCGAACACCCAGTTTAGCGAGGAAGAAGGTGGAAAGACACTCCTAAGCACTTCCCTTTGGCTAGTGGTGAGATGGCAGTCTGTGTGCAGCCCATGGAGATGCCCA
>NW_010391467.1:3634-13579 GCF_000710305.1 Buceros rhinoceros silvestris | reverse complement strand
CCTGAAGAGGCAAGAGTGGCAGAAGTAATATGGATCAAGTGGGGACTGACCACCACACCATCCTTTGCCCCTCCCTTCAACATGAGGAGGGGAGCAGGTAGGAAAGCTGGGCCTGGGAAAGGAAGGAGGGAAGAGGAGGAAGATATATTCAAGATCACGTTTTTCATACCATCCTATTCTGACTGGATTGGTGATTTTGTAATGATTTTGTTGTTTAAATTAAACTGATTTTTTTTCCCAAGTTGAGTCTGTCTTTTGCCTATGACTGTAATTGGTGAGCCCTCCCTGTCCCTTGACTTGACCCTTAAGCCTTTTGTTGTATTATCTCATTTTGGATTGATAGAGCAACTCTGTGGTGCTTGGTTTTCATCTGGGTTTAAACCATGGCATGGTCCTACCTGAAGCCTCTGGAAGAAAGCACCAGGGAGGACAACCTTAGGTCAACCCTTAGGGTTTTGGAGTCGAGAATACAAAAGCTTCAAAGTCAACTACACTCCAACTGAAAAATAAATATTAGCAGCATATGAAGGAGTCAGAGTTACTTCAGAAATGATTGTTACTGAAGCACAGCTCCTCCTAGTTCCATGATTACCAGTACTAGGTTGGAAGTTCAAGGGTCAGTTTCCTTCCACTCATCACACCACTGATGCTACATGGAGTAAATGGTTGCGTTAATGATACAGAGAGCTCAAACAGGAAATCTTAATCATCCAGGAGCCTTAAAAGTGATCATGGATTGACCAGAATGTAAAGACTTTCAAATGCCAGCAGAAGAGGCAGTGACACATGCTGAAGAAGTCCCACCGTATATTCCATTACCAGATAATGATAAACAATATAGTTGCTAACTGATGGATCTTGCTGTCTTGTAGGAAATCATTGGAGTTGGAAAGCTGCTGTGTGGACTTCCACATGATGAATCACAGAATTGGCTGAGGGAGAAGGTGATTCAAGTCAGTTTACAGAGGTGAAAGCCTCCGGCTGCCTTTAGGCATTGCTGAACAGGAGAAGCGGCCAGTGCTCTATCTCTGTACTGACTCATGGATAGCAGCAAATGCCTTGTGTGGGTGGTTAAAACCATGGAAATGGAGTAACTGGCAGCGTAGATGTAAAACTATGTGGGCTGCCACATTGTGGCAAGATATTGCCGACCGGCTCAAGAAACTTGTGAAATTATGTCATGTAGGTGCCCACGTACCTAAAAGTCAGGCCACTGAAGAACATGAAAACAACCATGAAGTGGATCAAGCTGTTAAAGAGTTCCAAACAGATCTAGACTGGGAACTCAAAGGTGAACTGTTTTTAGCTCAGTGGGCCCATGACACTTCAGGACATCAGGGAAGAGCTGCAACAGACAGATGTGTTTGTGACTGAGGGGTGGATTTAACTACGGATGCTATTGAGCACTTTATCCACTACTGTGAAACGTGCCCCAATAAAGCAAATCAAACGGTTAAAACCTTTGTGGTATGGGGGACAATGGTCAAAGTATAAATATGGCAGGCCTGGCAGGTTGGTTATTTTGCACTCCCTCAAACCTGCCAGGGTAAGTGCTAGTTGCTTATGATGGTGGAAGGAACTACCACATTGCTGGAAACATATTTGGTGCCTCATGTCACTGCCTGGAACTCTATCCTGGGCCTTGAAAAGCAAATCTTGTTGCAGCATGGTACTCCAGAAGGAATTGAGTTGGACAATGGGACACATTTCAAAAACAATATTTTAGGCAACAGGGCCAAAGAACATGGTATCAAGTGGGTGTAATGTATCCCCTATCTTGCACCAGCCTCTGGAAAAATATAACGACACAATGGACTGTTAAAGACTCTGAAAGCAATGGGTGGTGGAACTTTTAAAAATTGGGACAAGCACTTAGGACAGGCCACCTGATGAGTTAATACCAGAGGATCCATCAATAGAGCTGATCCTGCTCAATCAGACCCATTACATACAGTCGAAGGAGATAAAGTCCCTGTGGTGTTTGAAAGGAATCTGTTGGGGAAAACTGTGGGTATTCCCTGCTTTGGGCAAAGGTAAACTCATTCATAGGTTGCTTTCACTCAGAGACCTGGAAGTACTTGGTGGGTGATGATGAAAGATGGTGAAGTACAATGTGTACCTCAAAGAAATTTAACTCTGGCTGAGAATACTTGGTTTAGATCTGTATGATGTAAATTGCTACATAATACTAACAATGTTCTGTAAGTGTTTTTCAGGATAACATAGTGGTGATGGCAGGACCTAGCTTCACCAAGTGGTGTTCAGTAAGCTCCTGATGTGCACCTGCAACATGTGGGCACAAACTACGACGTATTTCACAATATTTTTCCTGATCTGAGGAGATTGCTTTGATAGAAGGAAATCCATAATCATGAAACAAATGAGCTTAATGAACTTCTCTGTAGGAAGAAATCATAAACTAGTGATAACATAAATGGTATGGAATAAGAGGTGGGATATTCTTGTTTGAGTTAGAACAGAACTCTTTCTGTTCAGTGATTTCACTTTCCAGCTCAGTCTCTGCTAAGTGACGGCACTTTCTGAAGTTAATGGCCTATTTCTGCAGACAGTGTCTGCTTCTACAGGTGATAACACTTCATGTTTATAGTCACTGTCAGGGACTGGGGTGCAGAAGGGGTCTAGCTGATACTTGCTCCTGTGCAGACCAAGGTCATTGCTAAATCCTGTGTGCCACAGTGGGGGTACAGTAAGTGAGAGGCCACACCTGTGGGGAGGAGAGGACAGGACAGGTGACCCTAAACTGACCAACCAACTATTCCATCCCATAGACATCATATTTGGTGTGAAGCTGAGGGATCACAAGGGTTAAGCTCTCTTCTTTGATGGCTGGCACCCGAGAAGGACTCTGTCCGTTCTGCTTTCCATCCCAATCTGTGCATTCCAGTTCTGAAATACACCTGCTGAATCTAGTTCCCATCTACTGCTGAATCCACTTTGGGACCTCCCTAGTATCTGTCCACAACTTCAGTGGTGACCGTGAAATGATTGCCATCGGCTGTTTGGATTCAGTATTGGTTTTGCATGTATTTGTATATGGTTTATTTTTATTGTTATTATTTTCATTAAAGCAATTTTAGTTTTCTTTTTCAATCCATAAGTCTCTCTCTCTTATTCCCTTTCTCTTCCCCTTTAGGGAGAGAGAGAGGTTAATAGAGAGCATTTGTCATTTGTCTAGTGGATGGCCCAGCCCTAACCCTTGACATTCGTGCCTCAAAATAGTTATGTGCATCTTCACATGAAACATTATCGACAAGTGTGAAACTGTGAAAGGTTAAGCCACTTTATATTGTCTTGTTTTGCTATTGGTTAAGAGCATACACAAAGCAGACAGCAATGACTTGACCGTATAGGTAAGCCCTAACATTTTGTTTTCAAGACGAAGTTTTGAGTACTTTTGACTAATAAGGTTTTTGCATACCAGCAGTACCCCAGTTGTTCTGTCACTGATAGAGCTGTATATAGAAGATGCACTTGTGGTCCTGTGAATATCTGTCTCAAAAGAAAGTGAGACATTGAGGATGAAAAGCTTTCTTCGTTTACCTGCATCTCACTTAGGCTGAAAGTAGATTGAGCTGACCAATAGTGGTGCCTTTGCACATGTCAGCCCACAAACTACAGGATAAGCAGTTGTTCTGTTCTTAATCTCAGGAGGATATTTTATTTTACCTTTTCATTCTTTATGAATGGTAACTGTAAAAACTAACAACTTATTTTGAGCTTATTTACAATGATAGTACTGAATTTTGGAAAATGGAAGTCCCAGCTAAAAATAATAATAATAATAATAAAGAAAGGATCTTTGTTACTTACAAGTTTGGGAGAATTTATTTTAAAATGGGTGCTGAAGTTTCTTCTGACTCAAGTTAACTTCTATTTAGCTGGCATATAAATATACTTTAATTAACCTGTTTGAAAATGATAGAGAAATACAGAAAGACCCAGTGCCAATTTAATAGCAAATGTCTTTATTATCCACGCCTGCAGGAAAGCCTGTGGGACAAAGAAAAGGCACTGGGCATTTTGTAACATTCACCTTGCAAAGCTTTGTTCCTCCAAGTCTTAAGTATTCAAAAATCTGTCAGGCAAAAATGATGCAAATCTCTAGTTTGCACAGAATGTACAACCATAGTGTTTAGCAGAGCTTGGAGAGCTTCCAGCAAAACACAATTTAATTGGAAAATGTCATTTCATTGAATCTAAAAGCTTTTCCTGCAGATTTCTACAGCTGAGCAAATATCCAATCTTCTTAACAATGAATCTGCCTAAGGATGGGTCCACATTTGTAACTACTGTGTTCCCCACACTGCAGGGGAACACTAGAAGCTAGAAATTACTGGGGGAAAAAATCAACAAGAAATAAACTTGAGTGATATAGAGCTAATGGGGAGCTGGATGGAGAAGAGGAAAAGACACGTTTCGTTGTTTCCTTTTCTTTCATGTGTCATACATATCAGCTTTTCTGGTATCCTAAAAGCTGAGGCTGTATAGTACAACAAAGAAATAGGATCAAAGCATGTCCTGAATCAGCCTTCCATTACCAGAAATGTTTTATATGGTGCAAATAAAGGTATAAACTTTTCATAATATTTTGTTCAAGGAGTGTCACTGAGGAAAATCTTACATAAAATGTTGTTTCCTAATACCTAACAACAATGTCAAAAAGAAGCCTTTATAAACCTTAATATGAAAAGTGTACAAATTTGCTTACTTTATAGATAGATCTATTCAGATATTGAATTCAAATCTAGAGGGAAATTATATGAGAGTTATATTTGGAGGTGAAAATATGAGGGAATAATGACAGGGAAAATGTAAGGCAATGGAAGGAATTCAAACGTACACCTATTTTGCCATTAGGCACTAGCTTATATTAAACAGTTTTAGAGGGTGGAAATATTCTTCCCTGAATCTATGATACAGGCATTCTTTCAAACACTAAAATCTTTATCAGAAAATTAATTTCTGGAAATATAAAAATGTATATATTTTTAAAATTTTTAGAAAATAGTTTCATAAAAAAGAAGCTAAAAATAAATTGTAATTCATTCAAGATTCAATCCTACCTTTTCAAATATTTCTTAAGTTTGTAAACTTCAAAAGATTCAACCTAAACAATGAAAATAATAGTGTTTAAATTTTGCAGAAGTTACATGATAAAAGGCAACAATTTACCACAGGCAGACTTAGATGTAATAATTATTTAAAACATGAATGCTTCCAACCTTCGAATTACTGTAAGCAACTACTACGAGTACAATAGCATTTAATCCACAACCTCCAGTTATTCTGCTAATTACTATCCTTCCCTTCCTATCAAGAAATTAATGCCTCCCTCAAAAAAAAATCAGAAAAAAAACCCCAAAAACCAACAAAACAAAACAAGACGCTTCTTAATAGGAACGCCAATAAAGAAAAATGAACTTGACAGAAGAAAAAGCTACATGTGAAACATAAATTGTACTTTGTATATTCTGTATGACACGTCCTTGGACACCTCAGGCTTTATCATACTCAGATTCTAGGGAAAAGAAGTTCCTGGATATTCTAGAAACCACTTGAGGAAAAATATAGAGCTGTTCCAAGTTTGAAAAAATTCAAGAGAGATCAGTTTCTCAATAATTTGTTGATTTTGCTGGGGAATATGTACCAGAGGCCTTCAGACTCCTTTTGAATAATTGTTATCTTGAATCCCTTACCCTGATAAAAAATATCTTATCTACTAATATGTTGTAGGAAGAGTTTTCTGATCTGTAATTTCATATATTTCTAAATGGGCATATAAATAGGTGTGCTCAATTGGGCGTATTGATGTCCTACCAATATTTTTAAACATGGGTTAAACACCTGCCTGAGATGTGTGTATCCTTTAACAGGAAATATATGGAGTTCTGTTGAGCTAGTTAGTGAGCTACACCAAGTACTGGAGATGCTGGCAGTATCTGTTGCAGATTGACTTCATTAATTAATTGGGACAAGTCTATGTTTGTACAAACAGGTTCTGATGATGCCCTGAGAACAGTGAACTGAAGGGGAGATTTAAAGATCACTTATTTGTGGTGGTGGCCCTTTGAGACGAATAACAGTCTGTGAGAGAAGAAAAGTATTTTCTCTCAATTTATGCCTTATTAGATTAAGTTGAAATATATGGGAAGTACAAAATAATTTACTGTGTATTCTCCAGAGATCAATTAATTAGAAATCTTGAAAACTTTCATTAAAAAGGTTATAATAAAGATTCCTGCCACACCACTGTTTGCTTTTCTTGTGAATCCTCAGCACCAAAGATGTAACAAATATCTCCCTAACGCCTGTATGAATTTCATGATCTTTATCATCACACAGAATGCCACCGCATCCTACTTTGTTGTAACTAAGGTTTTTGGCAAGGCTTCAGGCTACAAAATGAATTTGGAGAAGACTCAGGAATGCTCCCCCTGCCTTACTGTGTGTATTTGTATAGCTATATATATGTAATTAAGTGTATTCACAGCTATATTTTTATATACACACGCACATACACACAAACGACCTCTTTCCCCAGCCTGTGCGTACCTACCATAGCACACATTGCATAGCTGGATTTCTGTGGAGGGAAAAAGAATCACCACTGATTTAGAAAACCTTTGTTTTGGCCTGTAAACCCCAGCTAGTTCTACACTGAGAAAAGACTTCTGTTTACCTGGAAATATTCTTCTTCTTATAAGGAGAGTGCTTCTGCAAAAAAACCACTCATGAGACAATTCTATACTTTTCCTACAATTTGTCCATGTTGGCTCTAAAAAACCTCCTCCTTTAAAATAATAAAGTAGCCTCTTTTCCGTTCATGCATTCTTTATTTTTTTTTTTTAAGGTAGAAAAAAAATAGGGGAAAAAAAGCCCTTATTCCCCTATTCTACAGAAAAAGATAATCTGAAGTGCTCCCACTCTAAAATATTTTTTATTCTTATTGATTCTCAGGTCTGGCGGGCAACATCAAAACTTTCACATTTCACATTTAAGTAAAGTGTGGGAAAAACTATTACCTATACTGCTGTGAGGATATTGGCTGTTAATCCACAATAAATGATACCTAAAAATAAAAAGATATCACAGGTAAACCCAAAACTTGTATTTAATTTTGGCAATGTTCTTATAGAATGAATGAAAGTATTTCGAAGTTATTTTCAAAATACATCAAGCTTTGCAGGCAAAAATTGCAACACCCAAAATTTAAAAATAAGGAGATTCCTCAAAGAACATGTACAACAACAACCTATTATTTTCCTGTTTCTTTCAAGCTGGCACCTTTTTTAGTCTAATGTGTTAAATATTCATAGTTAACAGCTCATTAAAATAATATTAACAAATGTAGTATTCCAATTTGCCAATTGTTCCCTTTCTTTCTCATTTATTGCATGTTTTTATCAGAAATAAAGCTACAAAGTTGGAGACGTTATACAAATCATTCCAGGAAAGAAAAATGCAATTTTTTCTTAGCGAATGTCTTTATTTCCAATTTTTATGTGTAGCAGAGAAACTAATAGAAGCCAGTTGTTGGCAAAGACAACATATAGGTAAATGGAGTTCAATGCTGCATTAATTTGCCAAAGTCACTCCCTGTTTTGTTATCACCAAAGAAAAATAATTTCATGTGATGACGATTGGGTCATAGACATCTGAAATTACTTATTTCCTATTTTCTTTATTTTTCCACAGCAACCTAAGACGTACAAACATGCTATCATAGGATGAAGAGACTTCAGGAAGTCTCTCGTCCAACTTTGTGCACATGCCAGATCAGCTTCGAGGTCAGTCTAGGTTGCTCAGGGTTTGATCCAGTCAGAACTTGAAAATCTCCAGAGTGTACCTGCACAATATGTCACAGTAATGTGCTCCAATGGTTTATTGTCCTCAAAGGAAAAAAAAATGTTTCTGCTTGTATCCAGCTGGATATAACTCTTCTAAAATTTTGTATACATTTCAGAGTTCCAGAACTCTTCATTGTTATTTTTCACCCATTGGTCAAAAAAGCATTGCACATGCAGCTACCTATATACCAGAACACGTTTTTTATTGATTGTTTGTAATTGTACCTGTCTTCCTTTTAGAGAAAGAACATCTGGAAACGTCTATGAAAATACATTTTTGTTATTCAACAGCAATAAGAACTGAAGTACAGAATAAAGTAGATAGCTTCTGAGGACATATTTTCTTGGAGTACCTATTAAGACCACATAATGTCAAGAGAATAAAGAGATTACTATTTTTTAAAGTATCCTGGGTAGTGGATTGGAGCAATTAAAGGGTCCTTAGAAAGGTGAAACATATGAGCAATTTGGCTTTAATTGCTAATGTTACACGTGGAAACTGAAAACTTGAAATCCATCTCACAAAACAAAGCCAGGATTTATCATTTTTTTGTGAGAAGGGAGAGGCTAACAGCAGCTCTGCTGGATTGTTTCAGATGAACAGGGCATATGACTTTGTCCGAGACCAGATATTTAAGGGAGACTGAGAACAACACAACCCTGTAATATTAAACCCAAGAATTTTTTCTCATCCTCCAAAAATTGCTGATTCTGTTTCTCAGCCAGTGTTGTTTTAAGTACCCTGACTGGATTTTTCTTCCTTTCATTTGTTCTAACACCCTTTGACAGCCTGGAAACCCTCAGCATTCAAAACATCTCATGTCAAGTGATACTATCTTCACATATCATGTGGAAACCTGCCATCTAGTTTGACTTTTGCTGGTCCATGCAAGGATATTACAGTTGTTATACAGTGGTTCTTCAAAGGTAGTCTTTTGAATTGGGTCCTGGGCTTGAGAATCTCTTCCAAAATACAAATGGGAATGAAACAGACAACACTGCACTTCTTTCTCATTACATTTTGATGCTGCTTTTTCAGTTTTGTCTGTAGAATATATATTTATCTTGCTCAAAAGTGCCATAAAACTGAGCACTATGTTGTCATGTTTTTGGGTTTAAAGACCAATTTGCACTACCATCATCTTAGAAATTGGCCTGAAGACTTTCAATAGGAGTTGTACGTGATTTATTTCTATCTGTATCTGATCTTAACAAATTATAAATATAAATCCTTTACTAGGAATATATTGTTGTAAAGGGGAGCTGAGATTACACTGACAATGTATGTTCTGTTCAAAAGCATAAATCAAATCAGATACTCAGCAACAGGAATTTCAGAAATTGACACAATGTCATCTCCAAGGAAATGTATTTTATGGAAGGTTCTCTGACACATGTAAACATTTTAGCTCAATATCATTGTCTAAATACAAGCATCTTCTACTACATCTACAAGCATCTACTGTATTAAATCCCCTATGATATCTAATAAATCTGCTAAAAGCTGGGAAATATCCACACTTCATCTATGGGGATGCTTCAGCAGAGGAAGCCTGAGGCTAGGTGGTATACCATAAAGCACCCAGTGATGCTAAATCCCTATATTTAGGCAAGTAGGTATATTCAGAAACCACCAGGACATCACACCAAAACACATTTTTTAATAGCAGTCCTTTAAGCAATGACACTGGGACTTTCTGTCCTAGGAGGCTGCAGAGGCAGACACTATCATCAAATACAAAAAGTGATTAGAAAATTAAAGGATAATATGGCCATAAATGGATACTGTAGGAAATATTTCCACAGAAATGAGTCAGGCTCCCTAACACTCATTTGTTATGGAGAGAGTATTGGGTTAGGTGTTCTGCTGGTCTGACGGAAATAATGAATTTCTTATGTTCTTATATCCATAACTGAATCCTACTCTATAGTGTAGGAGAAGAAGGGAGAACTTTCTGAGTAGCCAGGAGATTATTTGAATATTATTTTACCTTTAGTAACTTTGATCCAAAACTTATGCAAGAACTAGATTTCCCTCCCTGCACCACCACCCGTCTTATCCCCCCACTGCCCATCC
>NW_010391467.1:0-3544 GCF_000710305.1 Buceros rhinoceros silvestris | reverse complement strand
CCCTCCCTGCACCCCCACCCGTCTTATCCCCCCACTGCCCATCCCCCCCTTGCCCCCACCCCACCCTGTGCCAAAACTATTTTGTCTGTGAGCTCTCTGGGTTATTCCATATAATCTTCCTTTTTAAAACAGATTACCTGCAGTCTTTCACCAAAAAGTATTCCCTTCTGTTAATAAAGCTTCTCCCTGTACAGTTCACTCACATATGATGTAGACAAATTATTGGCATTTAACTGAAAAATCCCTTTAATAAAACCATACTCATTCAGTGGTGTTCAGTGATTAAATTAACCAAATGCTTCCAATTAATTTTCCCCTTAATTTGCAGTGAATTTCTATAAATAAAGAGCTATGCACTTAAACAGAAGAAAGATTTTCCATTTTCACTCAATATGAAGGAGAAAAGCGATAAAAGTATATGACCAAATTGATGTTAACTTTAGCAGAGTTATACAAGATTGTGCTGGACGAGCCATAGCTCCTAAAAAAAAAAAAAAAGAATTTCTGAGAATCACTAGTCAGTGGCATAATTAACTTTTGGTGGCTTCAAAAGGCCATGAAGACGCTTTTTGGCAGTTCCAAAGGCATTAATCACGATCAATGTGCAATATTAAATAGGGCTCCTTCAAAATGAATATAAATTAAGACTGTAATTCCATCTCAGCCTTCTGGTGACATGAGGAAACTACTCGAGTTTCACTCTCATGGTTTATGATGTCCCCGGAAGCCTTTGATGGAATTATAGCCTTATTAACTGCAGTTGGGGTACATTATTCCTTAAATTACTGCAACTACAAGTCATTATTCCCTTTAGAAATTAGAACTTGCTGTACTTTCATCAACCATATAGTCTTAAAGTAAGCTGGGGGGAATTTCATCGTGGAAGGGTACCTGTTTTTTAATTTCTTTCACTCCCATACATGCACAGCTTGGTAGAGTTGTTAACATCTAATATTAACTGCCCTCACACTTTTTTATTCTGTTTTAGGGCACACTATTCATAACAATGTAATTGAGTAATCACTGATGTTTATATAGCATTTTATAGGAGATTTCAAATCAAATTTTTTACCTTTTTTATGTAATATCGTTCAACCACTAGCGGAATAAAATAGAATTCAAAAAGACAGATGAAGATGGGGGTATACAGATAGGCTTTTAGGGAGGTGTGATATAAATATTAATAGTCTTACAATAAAGACACATGCAATCATATCCTGAGTAAGAAAAAAGTGGTATGCAGTCTTTAATTCCTCAAATAGTTCAAGCCTTCACCTGAAGTTCCAGACAAGGACTTTTTACTTTCCAGTCTGAGTGAGTGTGGTGGTTCTGAGGAAGAGCAAGATACACTGTATCAGACAGTGTGACTATTTTGGAAGTTTTTTACAAGCTGGAGAGGTTCCTATTGGTCTGAGACCATTGCTGGCTCAGGAGGGTGGACTGATCTCTCAGCCAGTGCTGTCCATATCAAATCCCATTTATAATATCAAAATCAATTTTGACATTTCTATCAATAACAAACAGATACGTATGTAGTGCAAGTTAAATATTTGTATTACGGACAGATCTAACTTGACATAAAATGCTACAAGTTCTATAGCATTTCTTAGTTAAAAGGAATGAAAATGTCTGGAAAAAACATGCAGCGTCTATAAAGCATGATTCTAATATGAGAATTTTTCTTCTCTAATGATAGTTTAAATCATTGCAGTCTTACCAGTTTAGTTAGCTTTGTGTATTAGCATATTTCCACAGTTTTCACTCTGCCTAGGCTGCTAAATAGCGGTAAGTATTATTCAATACCACATACTGAATAGAAAATATGTTAAACCCCCCTAATTGTAGCATATATATCATTAAGCCTGAAGGAGTTCAGGGCTTTTCTTTTTCCTTTTTTTTTTTTTTCATTTTCATTTTAAGAAAAAATAAAACTTGGCACTGCATTGTATCATTTATATCAAACTCTGTGTGCTTCTGGAATAGATGGAGTCTCCCTTTTGAGTGAGTCTTAGAGAAAGAAGAATCCTTGGTTGCTTGGAGAAGTTATATAAGGCATTTATTTGCATCTTCAGCAACGAGTTAGAAAATGTGGCCTTGTACTAAAGAAACACATTGAATCACATTTTTAAATTTTAAGATGCTATATTATTCATATTTTTGAAGGAGTTGTATTTTTATGAGTGTAGCAATCCTATTACATGCCTGTGAATACTTTTGTCTTGAAAAGATGTATGCAGATTGTCTAGTAATCAGTGTCACTATTTCAAGTTATTTTGGTGGTATATTCCATGTTTACAAAATTAAGAGAGGAGTAAAAATAATATTTGATAATATTTATCAATAATGACATCTGAAAAATTTACCTTAGCTAACTTGATTATTATTTAAAATGTAATGGTTACAAATAATGCACCCTTTGTGTAAGTTCGGTTTCTTGGAGTTAACTGAAATAAGGTTTACTTATCACAGGAAAATTCTAGCCTGAAATAGCACAAAAAATAAAAGAAATATTTAAAGACTCACAGAAGTAATAAACTCTTCCTATACTGACATAGTTTATTTTGTAAATATTTTAAGGAGTTGTCATTCGGTGGTGTGAATTTCTGAGGGACAACAAGTTTTCTTTATTCACATTGAGGGCTTGCTTTTAAATAAATGGTGTCACGAAATGTTATAAAGTAATAAACACAAATGGTCTGCTTTTTAAAATCCATGAATATTTTGCATAACTTTACAGACTAGGGTTGGCTCAACACAAATAATGTCTAGTATTAGTATCACACTGAAAGGCAACACAGAAATTAACACATTGCTAAGGTGATGTGAGAATTTGCCTTCTTCTAAGACAAATGTGATGAAATTTTTCTGATATGTTCAACTCAAAAACATTTTGCGTCTGAACAATTGAGAAGTGCTGGGGTAATGCCATAACTGTGGCTAATGTGTAAAGTCCTGAGAAAGTAATGATCAATGTTAAATTCCATGTGCCAGTTATATAAACAATGACAGAAAAAGTAGACACATTTTAAAGGCTGCATTTCTTTTTTACCTAATTATGCACTGCTTAGTATTGTGAGTGCACAAAAATTTTCCTTTCAAGACCTATACATTTTAGATTTAAAGCCCACTATAAAAAAACACTGAGAGTCACAAAGAAAGGTGATGGATAACAGGAAATATTTAAAAGGAACTGTTCTATTCACAGTAAACTTCTATTTTTTTAAAATGCAATTAGTATGTTAAAGAATTAAACATATAAATACCATCAGATATTCAAAATGCACCTGAAATAACAGTACAAAAGTACATTATAATTGGACAAGCAGAAAACATCCTGAAAGAGATACTCACAGGAGTCACATGTTGATAGCTTCCATGGATATAATTTTCAGGACAGATTATTAGGGCTGTATGTTTTTCACAGCTTTTCTTGTCTGTTTAAGTTTGGTCCACTTGAAATTCCATTAAACAAACTGATAGAATGGGTCAAAATTTATTTATTTTAATTGTGACTTCACTTTTCCAAGCTAAGGAAAATCAGGAA
>NW_010391466.1:31621-42681 GCF_000710305.1 Buceros rhinoceros silvestris | reverse complement strand
ATTTTACACTCTTAAACCTAAATGGGACCTTGCCCTAAGTCTAATATGTGAAGAACTAGAATTCTATGGGCCTCTAGAGATTAAGATAGTGAAATAAGACACTGTAGAAAAGGAAAGTGTGGTTTTGTTTGTTCGATTTTAGGAAGACCATTTCCTTATGCCCACATCTACCAATTCTTTTCAATTGCTTTTGGGGTTCAGAGAGAGAAACTTCAGAAAATAACTACCAAATGTTTTAGATAATTTACCAACAGACAATAGCTTCAACTTGAAGGCAAATTTTGTTCACCTTCAAATAATTTTCATATTTCTTAAATATTCTTTGAATTTCAATGGATAAAGTTACCTAGGACTGTTTTTGTATTAAAAGCCTTGACAATAAATATCAAGTCATAGCTTGAGTTGGTAAGAAAAGCGTTTTAAAACACTACTACCAAAAATAGTGAAAAGCTGATAAAACCCTAAAATCATATGGTCTATGTGACAATCTGCCCTCCTAAAGAAAACAAACACAAGCCATAATCCCTGTCCCTCTCAAACCCCCAGTCTCCAGAAACTTGGAAGTCCTAAGCAAGTAGTATCAATGTACGCACACCTACCCTCCACAAAAACCCCAAACAAACAAAAACCAAACTTGGGTGGAGTCCCTATTCTGAACACTAAGAATTAAAAAGAAGCGTCCAATCATTATGAAGAGCATGTCTACACAAATACCATAGTAAAAAAAAAAAAATCTCACAAAATCACTTGCAGAAGACAGCTGCTCTGTCAGTCAGCCTATGTAAGATCTCAGTTGCCTTTTAGAAATGTGCAATTTATCTCTATGGGTTAAGTGTGTCTGTAGCCGAAGTGTTTATACTAAGCTTGGGGCAATTCAGGGCTCATCACTTGAGCCAAATAGTATCAGGACACAGAAGATCCTACATACAAACAATTGCAGCTGCTCCCCTTTTTTTTTTTTTAAATGAAGAATATGCACAGATCATACTTCAGTAGAATATACAGCAGTCATACTTCACCATCCTGCAGTCTTGAGGTCTCACTGACTCCAGAGATGAGACCTTGCTTGACTACTACGTTTCTATTACTGCTCTAGCAGAGAGAATCCTATCAACATCTCTAAGGCACAGAAAGAAAACAAAGTGGTCCCTCTAAAACCTGTGGCAGGAAGGTAAATCACTCAGGCTACAGCTGGAAGACTGCAGCACCTGCGTTCATGTTACAGCACCAGATGCTTTTATCTGCAGACTTCATGCTGTCTAGCCCCAAGATTAGTGGCAACAAGGCTGCTGCCAAGCTATTGCTCTTTTCATCTCTGTAAGAAGGATTCCCTTGACCACCTTGGGCTGCCTTCTCTTACAGGGAGTTGTGGAAGAAAGTGAAGGCATGGCCTCTGCACAGATCAACCTATGTAAATAAAGATGTTTTGTTAAGATCAGTCAGACAAGACTGCCTGAGTCAGTAGGGAACTCTTATTAGCACATTTTTATGCTTCTTCTGTCCAGAAATTGCCTTGAGATTCAAAGTAAATGCAGAATAGCAAAGCGTAGTTTTGTTTGGTTGGTTTTAGAGAGACCATGTCCTTATGCACACGTCTACCAATTCTTTCTAGTTGCTTTTGGGGTTCAGGCCTTCAGGACATTAAGAAAGCAAGCAGTGAGCAGCAATCCAGCCCTGCGATAAAGCTTTGATGCTACTGGGTGGACTTCATGGCTAATACACATGATGGACTGGAGCCCTGATCATCCATCAAGGGAACTGTCTGCTCAGGCAATCTGTCGAGTTTGTCCAACCACCAGGAGAGTCACCGAAGTTACCCTGAACTGACAGTGTGTGCAGAGAAAAGTTGGAATAAATACATGCAAGGATAGTCTTTGTTCTGACCACTCTATGGGGCTGCAGATTCAGAATGAAAGGCCATACAGGTAATCTTGCTCAGGGAGCAAGAAAGCACAGATTACACTGGGCCTGGTACAGAAAAGACTTTCTAACGACTATGAAAGCAAAACTGACGAAATATAGTATGTTCCTTCTGAAGGTATGAAAGCCTTGCTTTCTTTCATCTGCATTTGTTCTACTGCATCAACCTTGGCAAAAATGATTCTTTCAAAACTCCCACTTTTTTTTCTGCAAGTGCTTTCAGAAGATACAAGAAGATAACAAGAAAGGAAAAAAATGTGGATGCCTTGTTCAGTATACAAGCAGAAATTAATGTTTTCCCTAAACCAGTTATTTCACTAAAACCAGTATTTCTTTCTTTTTATAATCAGAGCAAATTAAGACAACTACTTTTATCTACCGAATACTTAAAGTCAGAAATAGTTATTTATATTCATGCCAGAAAGAGTCTCCTCAATTTGAATTTGTATCTTATGGAAACATTGCTTATCAAGCAAATTCCAAAACATCAGAAGTAGTGTTTGAGCAAACTCCAATTTCCAAGCATACCTTTCAAGCTTTTCCTTGTTCTTTTTCCTTTGGTTTAAAGAACATCAGTGCTCATTATTAATATAAGCTGCACTACTAAGAGTCTTCCTACTTGCCACTATGCATTTTTACAGACTAAAGCTCCCACTGCAAATCTCATTTCACTATGCTAGTAATTAATTACGGAAGTTCCAAATAAAACTGGTAGCCTCCTCACCCTTTAAATATAAAGATTTTATGTATAAAAAAAAAAAAAATCTAAGCTTCAACAAACCTGGATTTCCAAAACAGGTTAGGAAAAAAGCAAGTGTTAAATAAAACTAAAAAAAAACCCCGTGTAACAATGGTGATATATAACAGATTCCCAGTTCTTCACAGGCAGAAATGAAACTGGTATATCAATAATAAATTTAGACCAAATTTGCTACTCTCAATATCGTCATAAAGAATTCTATATTACTTACTATTGCTGTTGTACAGTAATCATTATCACTTACCCTGATAACATCTCAAATATAAGAATTCCTAGGGCCCACCAATCCACAGCTCTTCCATGGCCTTTGCTTTGTATAACTTCTGGTGCAAGGTACTCAGGAGTGCCACAGAGAGTCCATGTCCTGGGAGGAAATGAAGGAAAAAACCCCAGAAAACAAACAACAAAACCAGATTTAAGTGAAACTGAGATAACAGTAATAGGAAAAAAACCAAACACATACACAAGAAATACCCAACATATACCTATGTATTTATTGTATGTAGGAACAAGAGAAAAAAGTAAGACCTCTACAAGATCTAACAAGACTGCTTTGATGATGCTCTCCAGTTCTTCTGTAACCAAGATATATGGAAATTAAGAAATGTCCTGGCTGCAGGAAATACCTGTGCGCTTTGTTTCCCTACTGCTGGATGGCACTCCATCCATTGGGCTACATGTTGCTTTCCAATTATTAACACTGGTTTTCCCTGCAAGCGGCACACCCTGGGAGTTCACGGACTACTTCTGATAGGCCCAGCAAAAGGCAAACTTATTTGCCTTTTCCAGCAAAAGGAAAAATTTTTGTTTAGGAAAAAAAAAAGGGAAGAGGGGGAGATAAAAACATAGTAGTTTAAAGCAGAAAGTAGCTGCGGATGTAAGATTCCTTTTACAATCTAAGTAATGTTTTTCAAATAGTATTGAAATGTAACCCATCATCACTTCCACAATATCCATTAAGAAGAAAACATTTTGTGCTTTTAATTATTTAAAATATTACAAGGCATAGTTAAGCAAGAGTGAAATACATAAGTAATCTTTTCTTTGATATATTTGAATGTCATTTTTAGTTGTAGCTTTCTTAATATAAGCCTAGGATATAAAATTGTTTTATTGCTGCTTAACTGAAATGTGTATTTCCCATCCTATAAATTCATGAAATAAATTGAAGAAGTAATGACCAAATTACAATTTGAAACCAAGAATATTCTAAAACCATTTATTTCAGAAATGCGAATCTTCTTTGTAAAAATACCCATGTTGAATTTGCCTGGCTTCTCTACCTTGACTTATGTTTAAATATACACTAGAGAAAAAAAAACGTGCTTTCATTCTGAATAAGCTATGCTTCCCTGATAGCAAGTCAGAAGATGAAACTTTGAAAAAGTTCAAAGATAAAAAAGTTCAAGAGAGGGTGAAATAACAGCACAATATAACAACAAAAAAAAGTATATTACATTTTAAGAAAAGTTCTAGTAAGATATGATGAAGAATATAGTCACAAAATTATTGGTCCGCACACAATTTCTAATTTGTGGAAAAGAAACTAATATTTTTATATGTGAGTGCAAGAAGAATATTCTCCAATTGAACTGGTAACGTGGTCCTGAACAAATGCATTAAGATTAATAACAATCACCTTTAGAAGTAATACATACTGCTCTCAACTTCTAGGTTTTCCTACCACTGTTCTGCTAAACTTAAACTTCTTTTTCCTAAGCATAAATGGTCATTCAGCATGTACCCTATGAAATCTCAGACTCTAAAAATACTTTTTAAATTTTTTTTTAAGATTAAATAATGTATTTTTGTGAGATTGCAGAATTATTTTAAACAGAGCTTTTGAGTTGTTTTTTCCCCCTTGTTTTCCTTATCTTTGGTTCATTTTTTAAGCCATAGTCTAGATTCAGAAAAATTATATGCTTAGGGTCATACTTAGGATCAAGGAAGAGGAGTTGTACAGTCAGTCAAGACTTTAAATGAAGAGTTATGATGCTCGAAGTTGAATTTCTTTAAGTCTGATTTTAATAAGGCAAAACCTAAATTGCTCCAGCTAAATTATCAGAATATGTTAGACACACTATGCACCCGTGTACTCCATGGTTCATTAGTGTCAAGAATACATCTTTTAATTTTTATCCTAAAAGGGTGGCATAATTTTTATTGCTAGAAAATTTTCTGAATCAAGCATACTGAAGAAAATTCTTACATACAGCACTGCTTTACACGCCACTGCCATCTAGCAGTTGCCTATATCAAGACTAGGTAACTAAGAAAAACAGCAAAGCTTTGACTTTTAAAACAAAATAGTCCCCCTTCCCCCAAACTTAAAAAGCTGCATTGCACTCCACCGTATGAATTTTTATTCATACTGATTTACTCAGCTCTGCAAATTAAGCATCTGCCAGTTTTATTGTAATTGGGAAGAAGGACTGTACAAGTAGAACAGGCAGAGCAGGCACATTTGTTGTAACGGCCAAGCTAGATGGTTTGCAGGACAATGCCACACAGTCACCTTTTCCTCCCCCAAAATTGCCAACACTACGAATGCACAAATTCAAAGATGCAGTCTTTGGTGCTTCTCATGCCTTATCAAGGTAATTTACGTATATAAAGATCAGTTTACCCACATAATTTGTTGGTGACAATGTAACTAAAATGGCCCTCAATTACCATACAGGTTAATAACAAGATCTTTTTTATTCAAATAAAAGGAAAACCACAAATTAAGGAAAGGCAAACATAACTTGAAGTCCCCTAGCTGCACTAGGAAATAAAATTTGTTACCACCTGCAGGTCATCTCATTTCCGTCAAGAAATTTATGCTTATTGACTACATAAAAACTTGGAAGAAGCTTGAATTCCTTGTCAAGCTGTGTATTTGTGCCATAAGATCATGACTTGTATTTCCTCTTCTGGTCATTATGAAACAATCTATTTACTATTTTGACAAATGCATCAAGTAAATTCTATAAAAAGATTTTTTATCATTACTATTTCATGACTGCTGCATATTCATCTCAAAATCCACATAATCCTTTTGAAGATAAATTATAAAGAAGAAAAATAAGAACAGACTTCTTTCCTTCTAACTGCTGCAAAAAGTCCACTGCTCTGGGTGTTCAAGATAAAAGCTGAAATATAGGTAAGCAGTAGCTGATAGCATTGAACATGTAATTTAAAACATGAAAATAAAACAGAGCCTACTCTGGTCACAAAGATAAGCTATAAAATATTATTTGTGGGACTTGTTAACAGAATTATTTGAAGAAGTAAAGCCTCGATGGTTAATCTATTTTAGCTTTCTACACCATTCAACATCCACCTCTGCAGTTCCTGACAGGCTTCTTGCATACAAGCCAGGCATTAAGAACAAGGTTCTTTTTGGTATTCTCTTCTGGAAATTTTTCATAATTATATTCAATGGAGATTCCTTAGTTTCCAGTCCACAAAAATTTGTTCTTAAAGACATTCTTGCTTCTACAGTGAGAAACAATACACTTTGCAAAAGAATACTTGCTGTGTCTTGTTTTGGTTTCTCTGTTCAATTCACTCTGTAGAACAGTCATAAGGCACATCCAGCTCAAAAACAGTGGAGAAGTATCCTCAATATCTTTAAGATTAATTACTTGTAAAGTTTCTAGGAAGATTTTAATAATTTCCATTTTTTTATATTTGTTTCTTAGAAATGTAAACTGAACAAACTAAAATTAACAGTGAGTAACATTCTTAAAAAAAGAAAGCATGTAAAGTGTAACTTTCATAACATTGAGTTAAATTTGTGCATAAAAATTACAGGATTATATGAAATTTAGTTTTGTGTTTCTCTGAAAGAACACATGAATTAAAAACAAAGAAAACCAAACCAACCAAAAAACAAGCGAGAAAGATCAGAAACATGTTTAACAGGTATACTATACACAAAACCCAGTATATGTTTTCCAGAAAAAGAAAGGTCTAAAAATACAATGGCTATAAAAGTCAAAGCAAATCCTTTCTTCATCCTTCAGGCAACAATCATTCATAAATAACCTTCACCATTTTTCTTTTCCTTGATGTTGCCCTTTTAAAAAAGTGGTGCCACATCTATTTCATGTGAACATTCTTATAAGAAGATGGAAAGGTTATTAAGTCTTCAGTTAAGTGACACCAAGGTGCAAAAGAGAAGAAATAAACAGCAGCTGAGGCAAAGACACATTGTTTTGGAGAAAAATTCAGAATTTTTAAAAGTACATTATGATTGACAAGGAAGGAACAAGGATAAACAGAAGGATATGTCAACAAGGAACAGAAGGAGACATAAAAAACTCCTCTCTTTCTCTAGAAAAAAAAAATTATAGAGTCTAGCTCTTCAGAAATAAGAAGGTAAATGTGCAGGCTGCTTCCAACAGTGGGAACATGATCTACAGGCCAGCCACTCTCTCTGAAGAGCAGCTTAATTGCAGATGGACACAGTAACACTTTAGCCTTTCTCACATTGTAATGGGAACAAAGGAAAACAGTGTATAGGAAAACCCCAATTAAGCAACTACAGAATCATTTATGGAAGTATTATGTATCAAGAATGTGTAATTGTATTGAAGGTCTTCTGCAGACCATGTTTCATTTTATGTGTCATCTTGTCATCTCTAGGAATACATTTGTTGGTCTTAAGTGGCAGGCTTCCTCACAGCTATTTGAAAAACACACGTACTTAGTGGTTTATTTTTGCAATTCATATACACTATATATGTAAGTGTATACATATATACACACTCACATGCATACAGATAAGGTTCACATGTTCAGATGTTTGCCACACAAAAATGACAGAACATCTATACTTTTGATCAAACAGCCTGTGAAACAAAATAACCTACTAGACTGCATTAGTGGACAAATTGCTGTCAACTGTGCATTTTTACAGTGACAAATACAGCATTGTGAAAATGCCTACAGCTAGTGGTGAGACTATTACGTAGTACCAACAAAAAATCCCCCAAAAACAAAACCACCACCACCACAAAAAACCAAACCAAACTTGCATGCTCTAACTGATCAAGTCCTTGCTCCTTCCAACTTTATGTTCTCTATTTATATTACCAGTTGTACAGTTATAGGTAAATCAGCTATGAATACAAAACTACTGTCGCGTTCCACATTTCAGTTCCACACAAACTGATGAAATTCATTGCCTCCTCACAGGAATACAGGATGCAATAGAACCAGTTAAAAAACCAGTAGTGATAACTTGTTTTGATGTACTAAAACGTATTCCAGCAAATTTACTCTTAAAGATTCATCTTCCAGATTGAAAAATGTACTTTGATGTGAACTACCACCTTATTTCATGAAGGGTTACTTCTGTTGTGCTTTAAACTCACAGAAATCCAAATTAAGTATAACCACTAAGTGGCAGTATCTACATGTAAAAGGGAAGTTGATTTGTATGAAAACTTTATAAAGTGATCTTCCACCTTTCTTACATAGAGCAGACTTAGCTCTTTCTGCAAAAAGTTATTTTGATTTAGAAAAAATATATTTTTTAAAATCTCAACATTTGTAGACCTACCTGCTTGCCCAGTGGAAACTGAATTCAACTGAACACGTTGATCTTAAAGCCTTATGGTTTTAAAACAGACTTTTAGACCTTAAGGGTGAATAGAACCACTGTACTTATTAATTGCCTGCCAATATTCTGTGCTGAGACAAGCCAGCGCTGTGAGCCTGTAACCCAGAGGTAAGCCACCTTTATGACCTCCATAACACAATTTGATTTGTCCCATCTGTCTTTTACTTCATAAGGAATCCATAAAGAGTAGCTCCCTCAGATTCACCTTCATTCCAAATTGATTTTGTAGAATTTCTCACACACGGAACTGTTGCCAAAGCAGCATCAAAGAGGTAAAAAGATGAATGAAGAGGATGAGCACCTATGTAATGCCTAATTTGCTTACTAGGCTGCCTCACTAGAAAATCAGATATGGTCTCCCTCATGAGGTGGCTCAAGGACATAACACCAAATCTTGTCACACCACTTTTCTAATATGACAGGCTAGTTTTTTGCTCCCTTTCTTTGAATCCCAATGACAACTCGTTTGCTTTTTAGAATATGTATTATGATCTTGGAAGTGTAGTTCAAAAAGAGAGAACAGAGAAATCACTGGGAAACTGCTAGTAAAACAGACATAAGCCTCACGGTATTGTAGGAGTTACAGTTAAATAAATCACTTTTGCTGAAGCTGGCCTTATTGTTTCTGTCTAGATTTTGCAGTTTCATTTTAGCAACAGGCTAGCGAAAACACAGTATCCAGTTTTAATCTGATATTTCCACACTTCAGAAATAAAAGGAAAGCAGAAGGATACACAACTTACAAAATGTGCAGCATTTCAACATGTATGAAGGATTAATGTCCCATTTACTAATGTACATCTCAATATTTGCTCTTATTCACTGAATTCCATTTTTAGAAGATGACTGCTGAAAACCTAAACATACAAAACTACTCACATAAAAGTACTTTTTGACAGTAGCTTATCTGTGAGATTGCTCCTAGTTATACCTAAGGTGTAATACTGGTTTCCACGCAGCCATTTTAAGACGATCACTTGCTTCATATTAAGAGATTTGACACGTGTTAACCACACAGGATTTTAGGTAAAATGCTGAGCTCTGAAATCAAACACTTTTACTTCCAGCTGTTTAACATGCAAAATGTAATTACCATAACAAATACCTACTTACCTATCCACCAGTTTTTTAGCAAATCCAAAATCAGTAAGCTTGATATGGCCTTCTTTGTCTAGTAATATATTTTCAGGTTTTAAGTCTCTGTAAACTATTTCTTTGGAGTGCAGATATTCTATTGCACAAATAATTTCCGTAGAATAAAATAGTCCTGTGCTGTTGTTGAAACGTCCCATGTTGCGCAGGTAACTAAAAAGTTCTCCTCCTGGCACATATTCCATTAACATATATAAAAAACGCTCATCATGGTTGGTCCAAAATCTGTAAAAAAAATATTATTTTCTTGAATAAACAAATTATCTCTCTGGTTTGCTTTAGAAGTATATTTCTGCAAAATTGTGTCTCTTGCCCCAACTTTGAACGTAATTAAATTATGGTTCCTATTCTGCAAATATTCAACCCCCAAGAATCTAGCAGGATTATGTAACAGGTACTCAAGCAGTGGACTTAACCTAAAAAGTTCAGGATGAACACAGCACAGGCCAAGAAAGAAAATCTAACCGACAGACTCCATTGCATTGTACAAAACAGGTCTTTGCTAAGCACCTAACAACCGACTTAGTATACTGCCAGACTGCTAAGACCAGACAGTTCTTATACAGTTTAGGCTTTATTTAATCAAATATTACCACAGTGATGGGGGTTGAGCAGAATCTGCTTTTGTAAAGATGCTTATGACGGTATGTTCAAAAACAATATACCAGAGAGTTCTCCTTCCCCTCTCCTGTCCCTTCCTCCCCAGAAACATAAAACCCCAACTAAAGCATCACATCACAATGCTTGCTCTTCTACAGTATCTTTAACAAAAGCAGCAGAAAAGCAAAAATGACAGCAAAACAAGATTCATTTCTGTACCTCAGAATTCACCTTCTGTTACCTTCAATTTAAGAACTATTATTGTGGTACAGTCATTACACAAGTGCAGTAAAGAGCAGCCATGGAAGAAAGCAAATCATTCCACATGGCTTTCAAATGCTTCATTACAGAACACAGGAATCTTCTCTCCCACATTCCCCCAAACTAAGCTGTTTCTAGCCACATTAAACAACTCAAATACCACACTCCCAAATGTAACACAACAGTTAGAAGAAAATAAGTATTTTGTGATGTCCTGAAGAATACTCTAGCATTTAAAACAAACAACTATGATAAAGAACACTGTATCCCTTCCTACTTTATTGATACAAGAATAGATATCACTTTAGCTTCTGCAGTACCTCAAGAATGGAAAGATCAAATATATTTTTCTTTTTTTTTCCCTTCATTAGCTGGTTCCTTATCAAGGCATAGAGTCTCAAGAAAGATAAGTAGGGCAACCTGAGCTCTCAAAACCATGAATGACTTTTGCTTGTCAAGGTTTTCTTTCTTCACACAGGTACTGAGGTAACCAAGAAAATGAGATAGACTATCAGACATCAGCAACAGCTCCTCCATTCCTTCAGAATGATGAAGGAAGCAGAGCCCAGGCTTGCCTTTTGCAGCACTGCTTCCCTATCACAAAATCATCAATATCAAACTACTAATGATGTTCACAGTATCATATCTTTATTGACTACGTAAAAACACGCTGGAGATTTATTTTAAGTAGTCAGGCAAAGCTTCATTTACAATAAACAAAAAAGAAGTACGGGAATGGGCAAAGCAAAGCAAACC
>NW_010391466.1:24590-31584 GCF_000710305.1 Buceros rhinoceros silvestris | reverse complement strand
CCCCCGCCCAAAAACGAAACCAAAACCAAAACCCAAACACGTACAAGAGAGAGGAAGAGCAAAATCTGATACAGAATAGAGTTAAAAAATGGCAGACCTAGACCATTAAAACACAGTATTTATACTGGAATTAATTTTTTCAAGAACTGACCCTTAAAGGTTTGTCCATCCACAGACAAATGCATATATTACTTGGTATACGTGAAAAGCAGCAAAATAAAGAACTTTAACATTTACAATATAAATTGCTTTAAACGGTATTTTAATTTTAAAAAGTATCACAGAAGCCATGGTTAGAATAATATGCATAGTGTCACGTAACTTTACAATCAGCTTCACTATGTGAACTCTGGATGCCATTATAAACTCTTACAGACAAATAACCTACTTTATCTTTCAGGACTATAAGACGTAGTTGATTTTTATTAATTATTCTTCTCTTGAAGAAAACAAAAGAATCATGTCAAAATTACAGCACAATATGAACTGCTTCACCAGCTGAGGTATGACAAGCCGCTTAAACATGTCAGAAAAGATTGCAGCGATCAGTTGTTGCAAGAGCACCAAACTACATTTCCAAAAAACAGTTTACAAATAAATAGATATATAATGTCAGTATCTACAGTAAAACAAGACCTCACTATATGCAGGAAAGGCATTTCTCAAAAGCAACAGGAAAAGGAAAATAAAAAAATCTTATGGCAAAGTCTTTACATATAGGAAGGATGAACACCCAAAATAAATTATATGCAGCATTACTTCATAATTCTCCATCAGAAAGTGCTAAAAAAATTAAAAGGTTATTCTGCACTAACACATTACTTGTTTTGCTACCAGAGAAATATACTGAGTTTAAGATGTTAACATTAATAGAAAATATAAAAAACAGACCATGTAGATAACACAGTTCAATGGTATTGAACCAGAATCATATAGCATTTTTTCCCCCTTTTTATTGCTCAGTTACAGTTAAAAAATTCATGGGAAAAACCATGTATTGGGCAGCAAAAGAGTGGCTGAGAAAAGCTGTTAGCCATACAAAAAGCTGCAGGAAGTTGAATTCATGTTTAACCTGAAGCACACAAATATTAACATCTCTTAAAAGTTAAGTACCTCATTTCACTGAGGTTGCTTTGAGACTCCTTTGCCTAGGGACAAAGGCATCACATGGACAATTACATGAGCATAGCTGATGCATCATCTCATTGAACATGTCAACAGAAAACACAGAGCACTGGAAGACATGAAGAGCATTTGCCTTGCACACAAGAGAACTTCCATTTGAATTGTGTCCTTCCTTCAGCAATTTTAAAAATCTGACTTTTTTAAACAAGGCATGAATGAAATCCAAGAAAACTGTCCAGTTTGGATTTTTGATCACCTCTGTACGAACATGAACTCTCACATCCCTGTCTCTGACTTCTCACTCAAGTTTCTCTATTCCCACACGTGCTGCACTGTTCCAGATGCACAGCTGTTTTGAGTTGGGTTTTTTTGTTTGTTCATTGGTTTTGGTAGTTGCTTTTTTCGGTTTTGTTTTTGGTGGGTTTTTTTAAAGAATTTGTTTGTACATAGTTATACTTACAAAATTCTGTTCCTCCTGTTTCATCCATATTTTAACCAGTCAAACCAGACGTACTCAGCCTCTCCATCTTGTTTTCCTGCATGCATCTCAAACTCCTAATCTAGAACTCATCTTAATGATACTGTGCCACACACAGGATTTCTGAACACTGGTTGGAAACTATATAGCATCATAATGTTGGAAAAAGCATCAGCACACCAAGGGAAAAAGCCTCCTCACGCAAGACTTTCCATCTTTCATATGATTACCATGCCTTTGCCACCTCTTTTCCCTCTGATGCTTTCTAAGCCCCGGGAGGAAGCTGCACTCCCTGCAGCTAGGTTAATTAAGGCTAATTTTGTCTAATTTTATGTAAAACTGATAAAGGCAGGTAAATGCAAAACACCTCTTGATCAATAGCCCTGTCACCATGCATGAGAAAATATAAATGGAAATTAACTGTGCAATTATCTGGAGGTTTAGTTATCCCATTAATAGATATGGACTCAAGATACACAAAAGTTATTGTGGTGCTGTGAACAGAAATGTACGATGCCTTCTCTCCCTAGCAGCATGGTCACCACTAGAATCACCATGATTACACAAAAAAAAAAGTATTCTTCATGAACTCTGTTTAAATCATTTTTCTCAATAGGCTTCATCACTTAACCTCCAATACAGGAATAACAAATCCCAAGAAGCGCTACAGTCATTTAAAACTTTTATATAAAAGTATACAAAAGTAAAAGGTCACAAGTTTTCAAAAAAGCAGATATTTAAATCTAACTATATCTTTATCTAGGCATCTACAGGACATATATACGTAGAAATACTTTTCTTGCCATTCTAACATCAAGAATAATTCAAGAAGTCATTTTGATGAGACTATGTAATATTTGTTCATTGGTATTTTTGCCTCACTTAAGAAAATTTATTTTCTGCAGTATAAAAATAAGAGACAGATCAAAGTTTGTAATAAATTATTGCTGAAATGTTTAAATTTTGCCTCTTGGTTTTAAATTCTTGATTACTCTATAATAAATAATTTAGTGTGGAGTCTATTTTAGTCTAGATTACATAATAGAAATTAAATGTTTCATGTTGGTAAAGTACATAAGAACTTGCAATGAGACTGGAACACTTTAACTGCACTTTATACAAGTTAAAATAATTTTAGAAATACAGTAACTTACAATCTGATCAAAAAAGGGTGGTTGACTTCTTTCAAGACTGACTTTTCATTGTGCACATGTTGCTCTTGCTTCAGTCGAATGACATCAGGAATGCTCATTACTTTCAGTGCAAAGTAACGTTTGCCCATTTTTTCCTTCACCAGATGAACACGGCCAAAGGTACCCGTGCCTGAAAAGTTGAAAAAGAAATGTCAACTTACTGTAAAAAAAAAAAAAAAAATATATATATAGGAAAGATAATTTACTAAATTAAAGCATACAGGAACTCAGTTCCTGGTTTGTGGGGATTTTCCAGATCAAGATCCCAGTATTACATTTTTTTTTTAACCTGTTTTCACACGATTTTTTTTCCTTGGGATTTCTCAATTTTTAGTGATAATGATTTAATAAAAATGATATTGTGATACTCTTTGGATAGATAATGGAAGCATTTCTTGCAAAGAAGAGAAGTGGTCCTGAGAAAGGGAAAAGGAGATGTATAAAAATAATATGTATGTAACACCTAAGATTCAAATGTAACCAACATAAATGAAACAAGCAAAACTGTTCTAAGAAAAGAAGGAAGGCTAGGAAGCACTCATATTTCTAAGATCAGTTTTAATTTAGATTAGGTAGGAAGGAGAAGGATAAACTCAAAAGCAGCATTCAGCTTATTATACCCACTGTGTGTGACATAAAAGAAAAAAAATCCTTGACCAAGAATGTAACATTCAATTTTAACGGATTTAATAATTCCTCAACACAAAAAACTGCTTAACTTTCCAAATATTATTTATTAAAACAAGATGGCTTGTTTTAATACACAACATGTAGGAGTTGGAAGGAATATATGAAAATAATGACAGCAACAACAAAAATTGAAAACATTCATTTACCAAGGTTTAGTGACTGAGAACAGCTGTCTGCTACTACTCAGGTGAGGAGATTATTCCCTTTAATGAGCACAGAGAGATGAAGTGATTCAGAAGGATAAGGGAGGCATGGAACGTCAAAGGTGCTGATGCTTCTAAAAACAAATAATAATTTAAAAAATCTGCTTATAATGCTACATTGTTGTATCACATAGAAACAGCAGATCGCAGGCACCCTTTTTTGTAGTTAATGTATTCCTTTTTCAATTCACTCTTAAAAATATAAAAGGAAAATAAAAACATACTGCCCTTTAATAAATGCATTACGCATTTATCTATTCAATACAGTATCTAAGTTCCTTTTAAGTGCATTGCACTTAAGGCTATTGTACATAACTGAAGTATTTCTTTTAGTTTGAAATGAAAGCTAAATCCAGCACATTTAACCACACTGCTATTTGTACTGCAGTTCAGTGTTAGGCGTTTGAAGACGAACACATTTCAGCTTGCTGGGTGGTTGCTCATTCTTTTTATTGCTCATTAAACAATGTCATGTAGGTTCCGTTAGAACAATACACCAGATATTTTTAATCCTATTTTCTGACAGAAATATGTGCCACTATAATGGGCTTTTGGCATTCAAACCAATTGCCTCACTTGTAAAAGGTCACTCTTGTTGAGAAACGTCTTCCAAAAAAGTCAAAATCTTACGCTTAAGCTCACGACCATCCCCTTCTTTGCACATACCCTAAGAAGGCAGCCTAGACCAGTTCCAGTATTTATTTCAGATTGTGCTGCTGGTTAGGATAAATCTATACTACAAGCCAGTTTTCTAAGACGTGTCGTGCAGGCAGGTATGCATGGGAAAGGAAAGGATCTTTGAGAGAGAGGCAGTGTGGGGGAGAGATCAAAAAATTAACTTCCAAATCTGCATTACTTGGGGAGGGGAGGAAAAAAAAAGGGAGTTTTTGCCTCTAGTAGGTTCAAGAAATGAGAATTTATTTAAAAAAAAGGGTTTTTCCTGTATGTGTACTTTCACATGCAACAGTTACATTTTAGTTAACAGCCATTTCTTCCAGTCAGTTGTTACATTGTTTAAGAGCATGGCACTTACTGAAAAACAAAACAAAATAATCCTATTACAAACTAGAAACTAACAACTCCAGCAATCCAGTTTTACTGAACTTGCAGCTCCATTACCAATACAGCTTTCACAAACAGATTTACAAAAAAAACTTCTCTCTACGCAAACCCACCAAAGATTACAGCTGTCCAAGCACAAAAGATTCTATCAAAGCAGTTTTACATTCCCACCTGTCCTGAGTTACAGTTCTTTAACCATGAAGACTGTAAGCAAGTCTCAGATAAAGTCTGCTTTTATAGCGAAGTAAGCCATCAGGTTAGCCTGGAAAGCCTATCATGCAATTAAACCCTTCATCAATGTAGTCACATTACATGACTACCTATAAACACCTTTAGTTGCATGAGGATGGGCTTCTGTAGTAAAAAAAACAAAAACAAAAAAACAAAACCAAAAAAACAGAACAAAACCAAAAAACAACCAAAAAAAAGGCCCAAAAGGTTCCGAGCAGAGACATCTGCTAAAGCTACTTAAACTACTGAATATTTACATCAAATCTGAATGCATAGACAAAAAAAATTAACTTTGGTTATTTCAGAATTAGGAACTGTAACAAGTTCTGAGTAACACCAGTCAGGAGTAACTACGGTCGTATTGCACACTGAAACTAAAAATAATCTTAAATTTTTAAGACTTCCAAACCTGGACTTGGGCAAATCAACAGTACCAACCCCGTAAGTCAATGCTGGTTGCATATGCGTTTTGATATTTGTATGAACAAAGTGCCTTCAGAGACATACACAACAGGGAAGTCAAAAATGAACACATACCTCATTGTCTCTAGTGATCTCATGTTTCATGTCTCGTTCTACTTGTCCTAGAAATTTTTATTTTAGAACATTTAATATTTCCTTATGCTCTTGGTCTAACTTTACAAATGGTGCTGCTCAGAAATAATAACAATAGCGATCACAAATTCCACCCATTTTCAAAGAAGGACCTGTCGGGAACTTACTTAGCAGTAACTCTGACTTCGGAAACACCTCTTTAAAAATTGCCTCTGCCAGGAACAGCAAAGCCTGGCAGGCTATTCCAGAAAAGTGGCAAGCACCCAGTCTAGAGAAAACCAGAAGACCACACAGACAGGCAAGAACATACAACCTCCCTAACCAGTTTTATTGTTGAACTGATTGCAGGCAATCTTTTTTCAAATGTCTTTCGCCCAATTTCAAGCAACTAGAGAAATCAAGAAGACAATACAGACCAGGAAGCCATCTAACATCTGTTTTCAGACGTCTGTTCAGTCAAGCTCCCCTCACCGCAAAGAGCAAACGCAGCAAGTACTACGTATTTTGTCAATCAAGGGGAAAAAAAAAAATACTTTAACCATGTGGGGCTATTAACAAGAGACAGCAGGGGAACTTGCTGAATCTTAAAAACAGTTGCATAAAGTATGCAAATAGAGTGTAATGTATGCCTTTGCACAACCTCATAAAGGACTAATTGTCGAGCTTTTTTTTTTTTTATGCTTATTCAGTCTTCAACCAGATAAAGCTTACTTACAAAGATGACTACAATTCAAATATCTCACTTTCAGCTTTTGGTCTGGATATTCTGTTTATGCTTTTAGTCACTTCTGCAAAGAATTTTAAAATTCTTTTCTTTGCAAGTGGGGGTTGGAGGGAGGAACAACATGGGACATGATGGTCAAGGTGGTAGGTTGCAACAAGGTATTGTTACAGTTGCTTAGCAGAGTCAAGAAAATCTAGCTGTTTTATAAAAACAGGAATTATCTTTGTGACTAGGTAGAAATTCTGTGCTTCACATTCATGAAAAGAAAACTAAAAAAATTAAAGCAGTGAAGTGGCAGCATGTAAGATGGAGTCCCACTTCCATACATTTGAGACAAGGTTTTTGGAAGCAGAAAAAAGCAGGTTTACTAGTGTTCTGTCAAAGCACCACTTGAGAAAGCCTTTTGCCCTACACAAAGCAGAAGCTAGGCTCATGGAACAGGTCTGTTAATCCCCATGAAAGAATTGTTCAGTTTTATGCCCCAATCACCTCAGAGCTCAGCCGTATGAACTGGCTAAATTTGAACTTCTGTGACAGTTAAGTAAACGTTCCTTAGGATTACCTTAAAATAGAAATACTCTGTACTTGCCCATAATAATGAAAGGAAATACAGTGTTCACAGATTTGCACAATACACTACTGACATTTACTGAATGTTTAGTACAAACCAAGAGAACTTCAGGGACTGTTTACTGTCGTGTATGAATTCTGGGATCTACCAAGTAATATCCTG
>NW_010391466.1:0-24495 GCF_000710305.1 Buceros rhinoceros silvestris | reverse complement strand
CTGCTGAACGAAAAGCAATGCCTACACACACACACAATACAGGCGTATCCCTACCTGTCTCTTTAACCTGGCACGTTAATGCCAGAATTTTAGAGAAAGCTTACATCAGAAAATTATACCTTATTAAAACAATTGCCATTAGAAGGCCTGAAGGAGGATTTGTGGGGTTTTTGTGCACTCCCCTTCCTCCTGCTAGGGCACACAGCAAATGAAGCAACATAAGCAAATGAAGAGTGCCTGGGCTACTTGCAGCATGCAACATAATTCAAGATTTTCAGGACTATATGGGCAAACAGAATAAAACACGCAAAATGCTAACCATTAATTCAGTATAATCTGTTTACAACAGAAACAAAACTTTTGGATCCCTTTGCAAATTTAACAGGGTTGCAAATCTTGAAGGAATGCCAGCAATCTTCTCAATTAGGTAACCTTCTCATGTTAAACACACACCAAGGGAGGAGGCCAAAAACTGCAGAGAACCAGCTTGGCCTATGTATCAAACGCAAGAAGGGCATTCTCTGTCTTACAAAACAAGCTGGATTCCCTGATGCCATGCCAAAATACCACAGCCAGTTTTCAGGATTTTACTCTCTTTGAAGCCTGATAGAAAAGAATAAAGAATGTGGGAATGTTTCTGATGCAATTTTAGATACTTTTGATGCTAGGAAAACCAATCTTGCAACTTTTGATCAACTAGAACAATTGAGTAGTCATGTAGTGACTATTTTGCTATTGATGTGGGTGACTAATTTAATGCTCAGTTTGCCTCTTTATTACTTGCTCCCATTAATTAGGCCCAGCTGTTCCAGCTTCCCATCCTTTTAATCCCCAGCTCTTTCTTAAAACCAAGTTTGCCTTGCTCAGATAGATACCATCTGTTTTAATGAAGAATAAACTAGGTCATGTGAGATCCATGACCCTGAGGGCTGCCTTCTGAGTCCCAAAGCGGTTGGTCCCAACTTCCACAGATGCCTACAAAAAGCACCAGATGTATTTGCTTTTAATTACAGTTAGAAGAAATGTTTCCTACTTCGCCATATATTAGTCTTTATTGGTAGCCACAGGCACAACAGACTTAACTGTTGAATATCAAGAGATAAATTAAGTGAATTGTATTAGATTACAAATCACTATGGAATGTCAAAATTTGTCTGCCATTTAATGTCTCATCTTGGGATGGAACTTGAACCCCAGCAATGCACGTCTTAAAAGGGGGAGCCGGGTTTATCAATAATTCTTTAAAAAGTAGGGGAAGAAGTGGCACAGAAAAAAAAAAAAAAACCTGCCTGCCCAAACCAACTGGTAATCAGAGTATCAACGCTTGAGAGAAAAAATACAGGGAAGCTGTATGACATGAGCAACCGTGGGCTTTCTCAACAGAAGATGTGGTTGACACATGAACAAGGCAACACAGAATTAGGATGATGATTTTGGACATCACAGAAGCCAAGTTCAATTTTTTTTTTATTTTTCAACACGTAGCCCGGTGTCAACCGAAAATGCCTTGCAGACAATGGCTCGACCTTCTCAAATTCAGTGTCTTTACACTGTTCCACAAAACTAGCTGTGGATTGCTCACTGTAACTCTTAGTTCACTGCTTCTGTAATTCTGTGCCAAACTAGAGGGTTCTGATCTAAAGCTGAAGAACATGTCAGAGAAGTAAAGAAATTTAGAGAAGGTTTTACAGGCTGTCTCTTGTTCTGTCTAGAACTGCATATCTCATATTATTGAATAAAAGAAGTTAATGTCAGATACTACTTTTTGCAAAGCTTTTGTATATCGTTTAGTGACCATCTGAGGAGACAGTCTGATTAAAAGAGCTTAAAAGCACCAAAAATAAAGATGTCTTGCTTAGTGTTGACTAGTGCTTCTGTGACTTCGTTCATTCATTCATTCATTGTGCTATGATTCAGTCTACTCTAAGAACTCCTTAGATAGATAGAGAAAATGTATTTCTACTTAGCAGTAATGTGGGATACTACACAGCAAGAAGTATGCCTGCTACATTCCAGGCAAGATCATTGCTTTTCAGATTACCTATCCCAGACATTCTATTCCTAGTGGCATACCACCAGTTCTCTCTTCTATTTTGGATTCTAGACTCAACCTCTGTCAACCAATTTTTCAACAGAAAGCTCAGTATCATTAATTCTTTATCCCAGCTCAGTTGAAGTAAAAACAAAAAAAGCAACGCATGTTCAAAGTACAGACTAGATTCTGATTCAGAAATGCTGCTGCAAAAAATTTCCACCTCTTTGCTGTTTCCAGATTCCAAAAATCTGACATATTTTCAGATTCTTTCTTACTTGCTATGAAGGGAGCCTATAACAACACAGCACTAAAACTACAGTTAACAATCTGGAATCTGGTATAGTCTCTTTTCAGCTTTGCACAAGATTTGATATGCCAGAGAATACCAAGCAATTGTGTCAACTCTTGTTGACCCACCCATTTAAATCTTCCTCAGTTACAATCATTAAGATCATAGGAATCACCAGGCTAATTAATACCCATCAGTCAAGCTTCCTGTTTTTCACATAGTTGAGGCAGGTTACTGACTGCCAAAAAGTGCCACTTAATAGAACAGCCATGATGGGAGTTCCTAATTTCAGATAATTTATCTTCTTCGGCGCACATTACTGAGTCTCTGTGAAAATATTCTAAATATCAGTGTGTCTTTAAACAAAAGGAGCAGAATCCTTGAAAGTTTATGCTATTTTATTTATTGATTGATTTTTAAATACCAGGGACCAATAAGTAAATGGGACCAGCAAGTCACAAGATCACAGTCACCAGGCGATAACATTTAATCCTTTCCATTTCTAAACAGCTCTCAAAACACTGAACTTAATGTATGTCCATGTCCCCTCAAAAAACTTTAACATTCACAATCTTCAGAAAAATTCTCACAAAACTGGTATTTCTCCACTTGATCTTCAATGGCATTTTTGTAATTCTTCCCATGTGCTCCATTACCTGTGATACAGGACTTGCTGAGATAAAGAATATGAACAGATGAGTGGATGGAAAGTTTTTCCTCCATATTGCAAAGTCATTATTACTCCTACTTTTATGTATTTTAATATTGCATATGCAGTGGTTTTTTTTTATGTAGAAACTAAGCTCTATACTACTTCTGTTGAACTAAATTTAGGCATATTGTTGAAACAACATATTTTAATTGATACCAAACCCCTGCTAAAAACAAAGCATATCAATCTGGATTGACCTGATTAAAAACAAAACAAACTTGCTCTATCACATTTTAAAAGACAAGCATAGTTAAGCTAAGAATTGGGTACCTGTCTGGCTAGTAACACATTCCAAGTTAAAATACTAGAAAGTACTAAATTGCTTATTTCATGTAGATAACAATTTCAGGTAATTAAAGCATTATCTAAAGCTGTCACTCTTTAATAATTGGAAAAGCGTCTGTAAATTAGAAAGTAAACTACAAGATAGGCCACCTTTGGACTTTTTAAAGTTACAAAACGTTATTCAAATCCTATTCACGGAATTGTTTCTTTGAGGTGGGGAGAGATTCAAATAAACACATTAACTGAGAGGTTCTTGGAGTGCAAATATTAAAGAGAAGGGGTTTTTTTTGTTGTGTTTACTTCCCTCACCCCCCGCCCCAATAAAATCTCTCAAGCAACAAAAGCAAGACATGCAAAACCAAACATCTAACCACCTTCTGTCCATTAACTGGTGCTCAAAATTCCCATCAAGTTTTGAATAATTCAGGATTCTTTCTAAATGAATTTGTGCTCAAAGTTAATATTTCATAATTGTTCTAATTATTTTTTTCTTTAAGTGTTTAAAAACACTATGCAACAGCTTCCATAAAATGAAACCTAAAACAAATTGACGGACATTTAGGCAAAAAGTAACTATTTTTAAAGTGTGTTACACTTTGGCTTACAACAAACCAAATAATACATGAATGCATCACAAAGTAACCAGACTTAAGAGAAGGAAAATCGAATCCCAGATTTTAGGTTACAAGATTCTTTTTGACTGTAAAAAAAAAAAAAAAGATTTAAAAACTGCTATGACAGAAACATTTTATATTACAGCTGATAATAACTAATGAATCCTGATCTCTTTTCAGATGCTGTTTAATTTTGAGTCTGCCCTTGGGAATATGTGACTCCTACTTGCTGAGTTGGGATTAGTACTCTATGTTCAGAATTTTAAACTGGATATCCCAGAAGCAGTCTAAGCCAAAACGGATTAACCTATTATTTTCTACGCCAACAATTAACTTGTGGTTTATCTCAGAGTACATAAAGAATCAATTCCAGGAAATCATTAATACACTATTTTTCACTTACTCTATTCTGATAAAGAGCTAGAAGTCCTTCCCAGCCATTTTCTTCCCTCTTCCAATGAAAGTAAGATGGAAGATGGTGAGTAAAACCTATGCAGGGACATATTAAATTGGAAAAATCATCTCTACTGCTAAATTAATTCCCACAATCAAACCTTTACCAAGGAAGACATCAAAGCTTTCTCTCCTGTCAGAACTCCTATCTTCATTTTCCCTGTTTACAGGAAGCATTTTTAAAATTGATTTGGCTACTTGTTTTACTCAAGTTCAACACGGAGATATTTAGTCTGGTTTTCCACAAAAAAAAAGTTAAAAAATGAAAAAAAATTGCTGTGTAACAAAGTCAAGGACAGACTTAAAACCTTTTCATGTAACTTCAACTAAAAGAAACAGTTGTTAAAGTCTTAGAAATTTAAAACGGCACCTGTGTAGAAGATACACTACAGTTCAGGTACTTGATAGATTGTTCCAGTAGCTTTTGCTCTGTCAGTGGCTACAGTTGAACATATTAGGTCCTATAGGTTGCTGTGAAACTACTGCATGGACAAAGCTTGCAATTAAACCCAAAGAAAACGGAAAACAAAATAAGTTGACCAGTGAAACAACTACAAAACATGGCTGTACTCATGTTCTCATCTAAGAAAAATAAATAAAAATAACATTTTGATGACTAAGAAACAAAACACAAATGCAATAAATAATCTATGAAGGATTTCAAGAGTCACTTTGTTCCACAGAAGTTAAAGCTACTGGAGTCTGACAAAGACCAGAGAGATACCTGCAGCAGCCTAGTCAAAACTTCAAACAGCAGCGCCCTCTGAACAATGTGAGGCTAAATAGGGGTACTTAGTAGGTATCTAACACCTGATTAGCCACTTCACTTTTCAACCCAGAAATATGTGTTCTATACACTTCTAGGATGCAACTCAGCTCTTTCAGATTTCTTTGTTTTCTCCAAAAAAACCACTTGATGCAAATCAGTCCCATATTAATGCAAAGAAAGTATCAGGCTTAATATCCTTGACTGTGTCCTTTTAAGAAGCAGACAAAAAAATCTTGTTACAGTACAAAGGTTTATTATTACAGAACAAATGTAATAAAAGGCACATTGTTTGTACTTGACCAATTTCCTCCTTTGCCAGTGCTGGACAGAAGCCTTTGAAGGACTAGTACCTCTTATAATACATTCCTTTCAATTACACTTCACTTCCTCCTTCATCTAAAGTAGTGCTGAAGGAGGAACAAATCGAGGGGGACATTTCACATAGTGCACAAAGCCTGCATTTTTAAATATTTTTGAAATGGATTATCTGTTCACTACTTATTACGGTATTTCTACAATGCTTTTAAAGTGTAAGACTGAAAAGTAAATTATGTTGAATTGCTCCTGGATGAAGACAGATGAAAGACTTTGACTTAATTTAAATGCACTCAGCATGTTTCAGTTCTCTTGCATGTTTCAGGAAACAGCTAAACAGTCAACTAATAGAAAACTGTTAAAGATTACCTATTCCCAACAATTCCGTGTGTTTCCACAGAAAGCCCTAGTCCAGAAACACACTTTGCATATTTACACACACATACCAGCAAAACTGAGATTTAGTGAGACAGGCCGGGTTGAAAACCAGGTACACTAATATCCAGAAAGGAACTTCCATCAAATTAGCAGTGAAATTAAAGTTGTGGTGGCCAATACCTACTTTTCCAAGGGTTTTTTTTTTTTAAGTTTAACCTTTTTTCAGTTAGATTTTTTACTTTCATTTTTAAAATGTTACTGACCTAGAGGTAACTCAGGATAACAAATTAAAACCTCAAACCTACAGACATTCACATTGAAGAACAAAGCTTGTGCACCCAGGAGTAGCTGAAGGCCTCAAAGCATCAGAAAGTTCATCCTTCAGATTGTATCTCCAAACCTTAAGACTGCTATTTTCAAAAAAATGCCAATCTGGAGTTCCTTCTTTCAAAGACAGAAGATTACTACAGAGCACCACATAGCCCCATATCATGTCTTTATGGCTGGACATCAAAGGATACAATGGATACATGTCCTGAAAAGCTGCCACTGTTCTTGGCCTGTTGCAATTCATGGTGGGAACTTTTTTTTATATAAAAAGACTTTTCACAATACAAAAAAAAAGAGGAAGTAATAAAGTTGTAGGCTAAGGGTGTACAAGCTGTAACTGACCAGCTCGTTTGTACCCCAAACACAAGCTGAGAGACAGAATTTCTCCATGTGTTAGGCAAACAACCAACAGCCTCCCCAGACACCTTGAGTTGCAACATACTATGACAGAGCTTACCTTTGGACCAGCCAGGTGGAATCCTTTCTAAGTCAACAGAGGGGGAGCGGGGGGGAAAGGCACTTCTATAGTCAATTGAGCAGCTTTACATACCCAGTTCATGAATGCAGGAGTACCTATTTCCCTCTGCTGACTGTAAATTGATTCTACGCATGTAACTTTGATAGTCATTTACACTGCACAGGTCTACACTCAGACAGAAAATACAAACCTTGAAATTATATGGTCTAAGAAGTGCATACAGGATTTCAATGCATAGAAATTGACACAGAATATGCTAATTTGTGTAATTTAAATATATTTGTGAGGTTCAAAAAAGGATTGTGAGCAACTCACTAAATTCTTTACCTATATCACCAAAGCTGTACAAAATTATACTCCTGCAACTTTATAATCTTCAGCACTTTGATCCAAATAAAACTTACTGGCACAATATCAAGTATATTCTATTTAAAAAGTCAGCTCATTCCTATAGCATTTTTTAAAAAACCTACTGATATAGTTAATAAATGGATATTACGCAGAAGAAAGAAGAGATACAGTTTTTACAAATAATCACAGCTCCAACCACATCCAATTTGCAAGCTAGCATTTACCCACATAATCTGTAATTTTACTTATGTTATTCAAGTTTATACAGCTCAAGAGAGTCTTGGAAGGTACTTAAAACTATCATTACGTTAATCTTACACTTAAGGTGTTATGCAGACAAAAACAGAGAAAGATTTCTGATACAACTAAGCCCTTTTCTGATTTTTTTTAGTTCGATCTTTGTTTTGAACGGGTTGTACTAAGTACTAGAGATTTTATTATAATAAGCACAAAGAACTTAGTGTTGTAACTGTAGCAAAATGAGTGCCTTCCCAAAAGACTCGATTTCTTTGCATCTATAAGCTATGAACACTGTGCTGGGCCATTGAGACCCTGTACTCTGCCTTCTGTAAATTAAGTTTTATAAAACAAAACCAAGTGACAAGCCAGTAAGAATCTTCCTCCCAAAACACTATGTCAGTCTGGAACAAGCACTGCAAGTGGATTTATTTTTGGTTAAGGGTTAATACACTGAGAATTCAGTAGTGGAACAAATTATTCCTCAAAGGGAAGGCTTTGTTTACAGTTATAAGGCACTGTCAACTGATATTCCTGAGAGACTAAAGACTAAAGACGTATTATGAATCTAGAATTTACTTCACATGTGTTCATTACCTTTGCAAATTCTCTCATGCTACACTATACAAAAAATAGTGGAACACTGTCCAAGGTAAGGCGATGAAATCACTGTTGTTTGGCACTAGAATAGACATCACAATATTCTCCACATAAAGAGCTATTATGTGAGAAAGGGGAATTAAGTCTAGAATATCCAAATAAAGATGTATCTGATATGGAACTGGAACAAATACACTAACTCCAATATTAAGTTTTAAAATCCCAGTCTCCAAACTCCATTCTCAGATACCAACTAAACATTTCAGAAAAAATAAAAAATCTACAATGCCCAGGAATTACATTACTGATAGAAGTAAAGACTGAAAATATTCTTTGCATTAACACGTAATGTTACTGAAGACATGCCAGTGTTATTTTAACAGTTATGGTTAGTTAAACACTTAAATACTCTAGCAGAAAAGAACTGTGGTCTTTAAATTTTTCATGCTATTCAGGATTGTAGGGACTACTTCACTTTTTTTTTCCCTATAATGCAGAAAAATAAGTCTAAACTCAACTAAATTTCTGCTCTGTTTTCTCACTTCAGCTCATCCTAGTAAGTGACTGAAACACAGAGTGGATAGATTAGCTTTTTCTATTTTTACTATGCAGTTCCTTAATAGAAAAGAAAAGCCACTCTACCAAGATTCCACAGTTAGAAGCCAACTGCCATTGTTAGTTTTATACACACATTTTCTTTCCCTTCGCATCTCTAAACTGGGATCCAGTCTCCCTCCAGTGTTATACTTCTGAATATCATACCCAAGAAACCCATCCAAGCCAACAAATAAAACTTTAAATGGAAGGTTTTACATAGGTGACAATTCTTTAAAATGGATGAAGATGAACTAGGATGACAACAGTAAGGCTAGACGTTTTGGCTGATACCAGATGACATTTTTGTACCGGACATTATTTCTGTACAAATTTCCCTTTTTTCTTTCTTTCTTTTTTAAGTACAAAATCATTTAAAGTACAATATTTATTTTTACACCATTTAAGTTAAATATAGTTTGTTAATTTCATGTATCTGAAAATACAGGTGGGAAAATCCAGTATGTCACAAACGGGCAAGGATATAGGTGAACTCCTTAAACAACAAATTGTTCCCCATCCAAAAGCAAGATTGACATACAAGGTGATGGAAATAAATCTCATTTGCAATGACTGTTAGCTGCTCCCAAACAAAAGTATTTAAAGAGTAAATATATATGTATAAGAAATAATATCAGGTATTAAATTATTTGAGTCACAATATGAAACTGAGAATTCTTCACACAGTCACATGAAGAGCAAAGAGAAGAATAAGGTGCAAAATTAAATACCTATGACATAGGGAATTAAAATATGCTACAGTTCATACGGTTTAATCACACACAGGCCAAGGCTTTTAAGATTCTCTAAAGGATGCATTGTCTGGACAGGTGAGGACAATTTAGCTTACCTCAATGTACAGTCACCAAGCAGCAATATTCACTCCTAAATTTACAAGCTAACATGGACACTGGACAAGAGCTAAGCTCGTTACTACTTTGAATATCAAAATGCAAATGATTTCAGACCCATTTTATATTATCTGATAGCAAGTTTATAGAATGACCAACTTCTCCAGTATAAAACAGTACACGTAGTGCGAGAAGGCTTAAATCTATGGAAGTCAAAACCTGTACTGGGGAACACTAGTAAGGCCCCTTAATGGCACAGTATATCCTTTAAATTGTATATGAGCCTCAAACGCTTCCATCAGTGCTGCCTCCAGACAATCCTAAACATCCACTGGAATGACTACGTGACCAACATTGCTGTCCTTGAACAGGCAGAGGTCACCAGCATTGAGGCCATGTTGCTGAAAACGCAGCTGCGCTGGGCAGGGCACGTCTCCAGGATGGCGGATCACCGCCTCCCTAAGATTGTGTTCTACGGTGAACTCACCACCGGCTGCCGCAAGAGAAGAGCTCCAAAGAGGAGATATAAGGACTCCCTGAAACAATACCTCAGCCTAGGCCATATTGACCACCATCAGAGGTCCTGGCCTCCAATCGGGAGATTTGGAGACACACCACACATAACGCTGCTCTCTCCTTTGAGAGCACACGTAGAATCAGTCTCGAGGAGAAAAGACAACGCAGAAAGAACCGTGCCTCGACTATGTCACCCAAGGAGACCTTCCGGTGTGCTCTTTGCAACCGGACTTGCCTAACCCACATTGGACTTTTCAGCCACCAGCGCGCTTGCAGTAAGCGTGGGTAAAGCCCTTCCCAAATCTTCCTCTGCGGAGCCAAGCCGTGATGATGATGATGAATATGATCTTTCAAAATACAGGTATCAAATGTCATTTCTGATGGCAACTGTGTTTGAATTTATGGTTTTTACATTGTTTATGAGTTGGCCTTCCTTAAATATCATCTATCAGTTCACGGACTGGCTCCAATAAAATAGAAAAAAAACATTCCATCCTCATGTTGTAGAATTTGAACAATACTACAGACAAAAATACATATAAATCCAGCAGAAGGAAAAAAAGTAGGCCACATGCATGACCTTACACAAATCTTTCCATAAGATCTGAGAACTTGCCATAAAATCTGAAAGCACTTCAAACACTGTCAAACTAATTGAGTTCAGTTTTAAAGTGCACTGAGAATGAACAACCATATAACTCTTCACATTTATTGATTTGGGGCTGATAAAATCTCACCCTTACTAATGACCCAGTGTTAAAGATTCACCTCAAATTGCAGAATCTCAGCCTAACAACTCATTGGTTTCACCCACTAAACTAACAGTGACTAAACTCAAAGTATTTCTCTGGGGAATCATTTAAGATGTGTACTCAAGAAAAGTCAATTGAGATGTTAAAATCTCTATTTCAGGACCAGAGTTTGGACAATACACGGGGACAGCTCCCCATCCTAATTGAACTGGCTAATCTAAAGAATTCTTTAAAAGAAAAACAAAGCTTTAACAAGAAAACAAAAAACAAACAAACAGAAAAAGAACCCGTCTGTGACACTCAAAAGAATCAGGAGATCAGAACGTGGAGATCTAAGGCTAAGTGATCCCTGATTAGTGTTACATGGTTACACCCTTTTTCACAAATCTTTCCTCCAGACAAATGAGTTTAATCTTACATACAGTATATTTAGAATAATGAATGGAAACCAATTCTCAGCATTAAAGATTTATCAGTTGCTCTATTCCACAAGCCATGAAGACTTATTTCCTGGGTCCTAACTCATAACGCTCTGTACGGTCATAAAGAGTATTAAGTAAGTTAGATAGTAGCAATAACAGCAAAGACGACTAGATAGACCTTACTAACAGAAACAGAATTCCCAATCTGTCGTATCATGGTTATAGTTACCAGCTAGTCAGCCATATCCCCAGCGTTCTCACTTTCCAGTCACTGAAAGCAGTAGACATTAATCCCCACATTTTGAAAATAAAACAAAGTTCTCTTTTTCCAAAAGAATATTTTCTTTCAGATTTTCAGTTATTTCACTTTGCTATCCTATGTATGTCTTCATCATGCATCAAAGTTTTCAGCAATGTATATCCATATACATATACATGTATCCATATACATGTGTATAATATATACACACACACATTTATCAACCACAGGTTGATTTATACTGTTGTTTACTTCCATAGTTGCTTCTCACTTCTACTCTCTTCCATTCTCCCATAAAAATCTCAGAATTCATTATCTGAATCTAGTCTGGTATATTTAAAAACAGGATCATAGTCTGCAGTAAAGAGACCAATGAATAACAAATCCAACACCAGCTTGATAGGATAGATTAAATTACAGCTAAATAAGTTCATGTGCTATAGTTCACATGCTGAGAGTCCTTGACGTGCCACTGTAGATATTGTTTTTCCAAAACTGTAGCATCACTGCTTCCTAAGAGGTTCACTCCTTATTATAGTCAACATAGTACACCTTTCAACAGAAATGTATTTTAAATTATTCATTTGAAAGAATTTTATAATTTCAATATAATTTGTAATTCAGGATTTACTCTTAAAGAAATAGTGCACAGCACAATTGGGCTAAAATTAGAAGGCAGGGCCAGAAATAAGCATCAGGAATTAACATAAACCAAATGTATCTGGGCCGGATCATCAGTTAATATATAACCCAAATCAGTTGTCACTGAAAGTTACTGGTATCTGATGGTAATTAGTTTATCACCCATTAACACTTTTTACAGAAGCTGAAGCATGTTAAGATTTCAGCATTTAAAATAAAAGGCGTATTTCTGCCCTGAAGAGAGATGAAATATGCCAAACAAGAAAAATTATTTGGCATATTAGTTATTTACTGTTCTATAAAGTAAACTGCAGTTTGTTTCAGATGTCTGCATGTTTCCTAGGAAAAAGTAACAGTCTCGGAAGACAGGACAGAGACTGATGAAACTATTATCTCATACATAAGAGGTCGTCCTACATCACTGATGGAAGAGAAAACTACTGTTGCACTATCCAAAATACACCTCATCAGGAGGTACCAGAAGAAAGCTGTGTCAGTATCTTACTTCTTGACAAAAAAATAAAAAGTTACCCTTAAGAGGATTTGCCAGTATACAAGTTAAGTACCATCAATGTTTACAGAGTGCCTAAGAATCCCTTTTCTCTGCACTGCCCTTTTTAGCAAAGACAAGTTTACCAAGTTCCTCAGTCTTCAACATGAGGTCTGTGCATAACGTGCAAAACTCCCTGTTCTACTTGTTTTCACAGAATTACATAATTGTTTTTGTTGGGAAGACCTTTAAGAACATCAAGTCCAATTGTTAACCCATTACTGCCAAGTCACCAATAAGCCATGTCCCTAAGCACCACATCTACACTGTCTTTTAAATACCTCCACAGGGATGGTGACTCCACAGCTTCCTCAGACAGACTGTTCCAGTGCTTGACAACTCTTTCCATGATGAAATTTTTCCAAATACCAACTTAAATCTCTCCTGGTGCAACTAGAGGCCATTTCCTCTCATCCTACCACTTGTTAGTAGGGAGAAGAGATTAACCCCCTCAGCACTACAACTGGTAGTTGTAGTGAGTGATGAGGTCTCTCCTCAGTCTCCTTTTCTCCAGACTAAATAACCCCAGTTCTCTCAGCCATTCCTCCTAAAACTTGTGCTCTAGACCCTTCACCAGCTCCAGCACCTCAATGTCCTTCTTGTCTTAGGGACACAGTATAGTGGTGACCAGGCAGTGCTGGGTTAACTGTTGGACCTGATCTTAAAGGTCTCTTCCAACCAAACAATTCTGTGAAAAGTGTTAAGTCCCCTCATCCTACTCTCTATTTCCAACATAATTTTTAAGTAGGAATTCCAACATTCCCAACAAAAAAGTATAGCCTCATGTATGCATTCACCTATGTTACCGCCTGCCAGCCTTCTCTGACTATTCATCCACCTCAGCAGTCCCCTTTCACTAAGAAACCTTTCTATTAAAATACAAACGGCAACCATGCAAAAAAATCAGTAAAATTCAAAAAGTGTATTTAAAATTAACACAGAGGTGTTAAACCCTTGTCTCCAAATGTCAAAGCATGTCACTTGCAATTAAATAATTAAGATCAAGATTCAAAGATATATCACAGGCTTTCATCACCAAGGTACGCTCCCAGGAAACTCTTAAAAGCCATATGAAACAGGTATATTCTAAGCTATGAAACCAACAAGTACGCGACCAACACCTGCTTTAGTTTTAAGTTAGATGGGTTTACCTGCAGATCTGTCAGAAAAAAATAGATTGCTGAAAAACTGGTTACGTAGCCACAAAGCCAGTTGTCTTCTGCGCTTCCCATTTCACAACGTTGCTTCTCTATGTACTATTAACCTGTATTGGAAGCTCTTCCCAACAGATATAAATTCACCGATAAGTAACATCACCTGCAGTATAGTAGAAGTCATACATATTTCATGTTAACAGAATAGTAAAAATCCTTGCTAAACAGGATTTAGAGGTTCTACTTCTCAGTTTGCCTCTGATGTCAGCCAAGCTGAATGCTCAACGGAATTACACCCTAGCCACATCTTACGCTCAACTTCAGCTCACAAAAATTAAATCATATTGCACTGAGGTTTTTTGGGTGGAGAAGGAAAGGCGTAACTTTCAAAATACTCTTTAGATTTCAGATTTCAAATACTGTTATTTCACAAAATGTACATGATCCACTCAAATTGTCCTATCACAGATTTCCAGAGCATTGTTTTCCCAGAATTATCCCGTATCAAGCCAGCAAGGCTGTACTCTGCCTAACCTACAACCGACAGTGCAATATGAGCATTTAAAAATCTAGGCCTACCTAACCACGAAGGCAGAAAAAGAATCATCTCCAATGTCACCAAAATAAATCTTTTAGCTTACAGTAAGTTGAGTGTTGCAAATAAAAGAGTTGAGACACTTCTAGAAACTCTTCACTTAGAATTTAGAACAAAGGATATAGTTTGCTTTATTATACACTTAAAACGGATAGCTTTCATAGGCTTCACAGCCTCAGAAATGGCTGTGCCCCAATTTGTTTCTGTTTTTCAATTGATGAAGGATGAAATGTATACAACTGAAATTCAAAAAAATATTTTAAGAAAACCACCTTCCCCACCCCCCAACCCCCAGAAGAAATATATTCACACATCTTTTAAAATATTTTTCATTAACTTTGGTGTTAGTTCTTCTTTTTATATTTCCAAATTTCTTCTCAGTTACTTCATTTTCCTTCTAATGGTTCTGTCTTATAGGATACACTGTCTTCCTCACAGCTTCTTCCCAGCTGCCTTTTTGAGCAGAAAAAAACTAACAAAACCAACTTTAATCAAGAAAATTTTTTTCATTAATAGATCCAAGGAACCACTGCCACTCACTGTGAAATTACTATAGACGTGCAGAAAGCTTTTAAACTGAATCATTTTAATTAAGTTGTAATACCAGGAAACTAGAAATATTTTTAAATTTATTACATAACAAATTACATTACTTCCAAATATATTAATGAATAAGCAATTTCTACATATATAGTTGCTAATGTGAATTTATTTTAAGTGGATTGAACTATTTCGATCACTGAAAAAGGAGGAAGAACGATGTTGTTGATTCAGTATAACTTCTGTATCCACCATTTCTGAGTGTCACAACTGGTTGTGTTAAAGACTTACTGCAGAAGTCTTCATAGGCCTTCAAAAGTCACAAAAGTCAGCAGGAGTTCAATGGCCTAAGAACACAAATTCAGCATACTGACATGCAACCTGAAACGTTTTGATGAAAGAGAGGACAAGAATCCAAGTTTAGAAACAAACCAACCAGCAGCTGTCCTCATTGTTCATTCTCCAGGGTCAGACAAAGAGTTACCCACTAATCTTCCCAAAAACAAACTAAAACTTTACTATGCATACTCTGAACTTATTTTTGTCAGGCCATGCAAATTAAAACTGTACAGGCTATCATCTCCTGCACCCAAGGAGCTGTAAGAAGTCAGTACCAAGCTGGAGGGAAGAGGTCTGAGGCTAGAAGTCTATCATCAGTTTGGGGGCAGGTGGCTAGGAGAGTCTGCTATTATAGCACCAAGAAATTTTACACAAACACAGTCAGCTCCCAGCCTCCTGTTTTTTACATTCGCCATCCACATAGCTATTACAGTCCATCCTAATTAGTAGGCCAATAAGTAAAAATCTTACACCTAGTTTAGCCTGTTCTTGAAGAGCCTATGGAAGGACAGCTCTCTCAACCTAAGCAGTTTTGGAGCATTTAATTTACTGACTGAAGCACTACCAGCGAGGCATAAAAAGCAATACTAACTAGACATTTTGCTAGTCTATTTGAAGAGCTCCCTGCACCTTCAACAATAATGGCAGTATCATTAACAAAAATATTTTGGATTGCTCAGAGTCCCCATACTCCCCAATACAAACAGAACAACATTTAAGCAAAGCTGTGTTAAGAAGCTATGTTTTAATGAAGAACCATACCAAAACTCAAATACTGCATATGGGCACCTTAAATGTCACTTTCTGGTAACAAACCATTACCTCCTATATAAGAACCATGTGAAAAATCCCAACCAAAACAGCTACACGTGCTTTCCTCTTGTATTAGACAATGCAAGAGATTATAGAATTGCTTTTTCCAGGCAAAATAATGTATTGCATTGATAGCTTCAGTGCTTTTTAGAAGTACATAAGACAATATTAGGTGTACACAAGAAAAACAAAGGTGCATTTAAGTCACAGGTTACTACTGCTGATAATAGTTTATATTATATAGCTGTGATGCCTTTCCAAAGTACTCCAATAAATAAAAAATACAAATCACTACACCTGAATTCTTGCTAATTGCATGATAGAATCAAACTAACAAATACCAGATATGTGACCTTTCATGAAAAATTACCTCAAGGAAGTCAAAAACACCCTTGTTAAAAAAAAAGTATGCTGTAGAGGCTGTACTAAGTTTACAGAAGCACAGAACTGCTATAGTGCAATAGACAGCCAATTAAAAAGTCCTATATATGCTGACAGAGGATGAGCACAAGAATTTTCTACATTCTTAGTCTTTCTATATCGGGCTGTAGAATTGTAGAATTTACGTTTTATGAGTTTAGGTAAGTTTAAATATATATGCATATATATATAAAATTCATAATCCAACAGCAAAAGCTATGGGTGATATTAAAACTGAACATTCAGAAAAGAAACAAGAGCAAAGACGACTTTACATAAAAATTAGTCTGTTTTAGACACAATAACCAGTCATTATAAAGGGTATGAAATACACTGCAGACCGAATAATACCATATTAGCAATCTGCTATTACTTAGGTATTAAATAAACACTTCCCAACAGAAAAAGTCAAAAGACTAGAAATCCAGGTAATTCAGAAAGTATTCAAATTGACTGAGGAGTGCAGTTCAGATTTACTTAATGAAATTAAGCTGGTCAAATTTAGGTGGACTTCCCTCCTCCCACAACAAACTAAAAAAGTTGAGGGTCAAAGCAAGACTTCAGGAATGGTTCCACTGACGAGATCAACCCAGCAGACAAGTCTAACACTCCGCTGCCATTGGTATTGTCCAGAAAAATGTTATACCATGCAGTTTAGTCATGTGGAAACAATGTTTCCTTCACTAATTTTAATATGTTTCAGTTATAAATAAATAAATAAAACACATACACTAGTGATTTGTCTGTGGTGAAACGTATTGAAGCAGACCAATTGATTCCCTGGAGAAAAATGACAACACATTTACACAAAATTTACTGTTAACCAATTAACTGACCAGCTATCAACTGCTCCAGACTGGGACAGGATTAAAGAAACAGCAGTAGGCGGCAGCTGAGTGGCAAGTTTTCATGAACAAATGCTACAGATCACCACAATTTAAGACTGGATAGGGCAGCTGTCAAAAGTCACAAAAAGAAGATTTGAGGTCCACACATCTGAAGAGCAATTCTGCAATGCAAACACCCCCAAATAACCTTAAAAATATAGATCTTACTACAAACTCTTCAGCATGAGCATTACACAGCAGCTCAGGCAAGCTTATCCTACTAACCCAAAACCACAAGCATTGTACCAATACAACTAGTAGTTGTATTAAAATGCAGTGAGAACACCTTAACTCTAACTGTATGTTCTACAACAGAGATACGTCCAAAACAGCACATTCTGAATAATTCTAGTATGCTAGGGCTTACAGTTTCAACACTATTTTCCTTGCTTCAGTCACATTTTGGCCTTTCAGTGAAAGAGCTTAGGTATTTACATAAAACAGTTAAGTTGCTTTAATTGAATTGTAAACCCACAAAATTTAGAGTTCAATAGGACTGTGGCCCTTAAACTCTGTAAAACCAAATGCTTAAGTTAATCCTCATAATGAGGTTGCTAGTTTAATATTTTCCAAATACTCTTCAGAGTAGAACAAGATGTTTTCAAGTTGAAAGAAGCTTTCCAAAACAATAAATCTGTATTATTCTTAGAATATTTTTTCAAAAATATATTTTCAATGGGTTCAAGGTAAAACTGCTCACAGAAACACTGTATCTACTTTACACCCTGTCTCTCTAAACTTTCAGAAGAAAATAAACATCAATCACTGCTTCAGAGGTAACATCTTTTCAAACATTGTCCCCTGAAAACCCTCAAGAACTTAAGGTCTTACCATCACATTTGAAATTTATTTCAATACCTTTGAAATACATATTGATTACCTAAAATAAAGTGGTTGACATAACATAAAGGGCAAAAATTTGAACATTTCTTTTACCAAAATTAGCAAAGCAAAACTATAATTTCCTTATCACTCTGAATTTACAGTCTCTATAGTAAAGAAGCAGCTTTACTAAGGGAAAATCTCTGATCCACCTTCAGTATTAAAATAATAATAATGAAGCAATACTTGTTTCAAAAAGAAATCTGAACCACTCCTCTAATGTGAAGTGCAAACAATGGTTAAAAGAATGTTGTATCATGTATCTTCCCCCCACTTTTTAAAAAAAAAAAAAAACAAAACACATTTGTTGATACATTTGAGAGAGAGTCTTCCTGCGAGAAAACAGAAATACAATCTAATTTTCAGAACTGCTCTTTCCTATCACCTGAATATCCCAGGTGGATGCTAACACCGTACTCAGCAGAATTTTACTTACCACCATCTTCAGAGCTAAAAAAAACCTCTAACACTGTGTAGGAATGTGAGGGTGCTTTCCCAAGTAAAGACACAGTGTTAAACTACTCCCACCCAGTACAAGCCAACGCTGAAGATGTTTTACACTGATAAGTATCAGCAGAAAAGGAACTGTATTGTTTAACCTGAACAAATTTGGTTAAGAATAGCTTCTGCCCAGACAAGCCCTTGCACAGCAAACACAAAGTTCCCATCTTTTACTTCACAAAAGTTCACTCTCTGTTGCTGCATAAACTTCTATGACTCTGATAATAAACAGAAGCGGTATATAAACTCCATCATCCTTTTCTTTCTTCTGATACTTACATATTGCCTATCACCCTTAAAGTGGACCAAACTGAGATTAAATGCACTTTAGCTTCGCATTCATTTCCCTAACGTAAAAGCCAAAATATCAAGACATCCATCTCCAACAGGCTGATCTCCCTGTCCACTACAAACAGTTCAGCCATGCAAACTCAAGAATCTAAACATAGAAAAGGTGAGTCAAGCCCTAAGAGCCTACATGCTGCCAGTCCCCAGTACTTCAAGTGTGCATTTCCTCCCTTTGAAGAAGGAGAAAGAAAAAAAAGGCCCAAACTCCTCAAATCTCTATTTCTCTTCTATCTTTTCCAGTTTGGGCTGACACACAACACTTCTGATGGAAGATCATTTTCACTTGGAGCATTAGGGTTTTTTTAAGAATAAACTTGTCAGCAGAAGGTGTGGTGTTAGACGCTTTTGGTTTTGTGGGAGAGGAGTTTTGCATGCTTCTTATTTCTGAAATACTAGTATTAGTTGGTTTCCAGATTATTTGATTATTTGCATTGCAACAGGCATTTTCAGGCACCTCTGGGCTATTTATATGACTTAAGAAAATATTTATCTTCAGGAACTGTACCCAAGTGTCAAAGCCCCTTCTATAACATACCATCAAATTCACAACACCAGAAAAAGAATTCTGAATTTCTTTCTACAGTCAGTTAGATACCTAAATAAGATTAAAGCAAAAGAAACAGGTGACAAGCAAACACTAGCCATTTGCCTCATCACTGATTTTGAACACTGAAAATAGAAAAACAGAAATGTGAAGTTTCAGTTTACACACATGCAGACTTCTTCCATATACTCTCACTTTTCTGACCTTTCTGACAGAGAAAGGGAGTATTTGTTTCAAGCTATTTTTTTCCAGCCTATTGAGAACAAGAACGTTATGGGAAAGGACCTGTTGCTGCCTTCTCCACAATAAACATTATGCTACCAAACTTCACCTCAGCTATGGATAACAGGAAAAGCAAGACAAGAAAGCTGAGTCACACCTGGTCATTTTCTCTCTAGAACATCAGCTATAACAATACTAAGGATTATTTTGGGACAAGTATGATCTTGTGGGAGGCAAAAATGAAGCAACAAAGACATTGCACAGACAGAGTGAAAACAAAATCCAAGTCATTTTAGCTTTATGACTAAAGCCTCAAAGATGTACAAATGTAATGGTGAATTCAGGTCACCATTACAGTCACAACATTCAGACCATGTTTTCTTTGAAAAGTTGTGGTATTTAAGGACACTGCCAAGTAAAATCATGGATTATTATTTATTGTTTCAGTATCAGAAAAGGTGACAAAACAGGGAAAAAATGCTTACGCATCTCTTAGATATAATATTTTTAAATAGGTGACGACCTTGGTAATGAAACCAAAAACGACACGTGGTAAGAAACAGAACTAATTTGAGCCTCTTAAGGAGGAAAAAAAAAAAAAAGCCACCAGTGTTCTTCACTAGTACCGAATTTAGTTATTCTGGTGCAGAATTTTTGACTTAAGGCTATACTTAGGAAAAATACCAGGGTATGTTCTATATAGGAGCAGATTCTTTCTTGCAGCATTAGATTAAGTTCTGTACCTACTGTCCTGCTGGTATAATGCCATTTGAAACATATTTGGCTAGCTATTTTGTACATGAACACAGTGAAATTAAGTATTCAAAAATATGTTGCGTCTCACTTTTCCCATGCCTTTTTAAAATTTTCCCATGCTCATAAAAATTAAAATACTGGTTTGCTCAATATTTATTCTGCATTTGTTTAGTGAAAAGCATTTTATGGGAACAGTTGTTTAAAATTATCTTTTCAAATGAAAATACTATTATTAAAATATTTCAATCAGTTGAATAGATTTAGAAAACCCAATTTACATTCATAAAGCTTGCTACGGAATTCACTGCACTTTGAAAAATGGGCAGGAAACACCTCACGGGAAAGAGGGCAAGAATAAGTCTACCAGCTTTCTTCTAGAGTTCTCTTCCTTCCCCCTTCCCTATTTCCATATATTTCATTTAGGAATTTAAGTTGCCCTCCCAACTTCATCTACCCAAAAGTGAAGAAATATCTTCTGGGTTTCTTGTATTTATTATTCTAGTTTATCTGAATTACTTTATCATGGCATAATTCAAAATTTAATATTTCCATTTCGGTACGTATGTGAAGTGTCCAACTGCAGCCCCTCTGGATACCAGAATAGGAAAGCTGTTCTTGCTAAATGCTCATCAAAACCAAGAATGATTCAGAAACTTTGCTACAAGTGTTCATAGCCTGTCTCCCACAGACCAGACCAACAAAAAGTTTGAAACAGGTTCAGATAAGCATGGGTGGGCCGTGAACTTTCAGCAGTTAAGTTTCAATGAACATGGTCGTGGCACATTAATTTTTGCTTCTGTGCAGCACACAGCTGAGTATGTAAATTCAACTGAGATTCACATATCAGACTGGCCCAAGCAGCAATCTTCTGAGCGTGCTAGACAAACATTCGCATTTCTACCTCCTTTGAAAGGAAAATTAATTCAATAACAGAAGTCGAGATCCAGGCACTTTCAGTGGCTCCAGAACAAGAGCATTCACCTTTCATATAAGAGAACTAGTTAAAAAACCCATACACCTTAGAGGTTCAAAGGCACTTCTTCAACCTCTCAGAAAGTACCCTTGAATAAATATTCTTCCCATTCAACCTCTCTTAGTGCCAGAAACCAGTATGCACCCTACCCCTGTTCCCTCCCCAAATCCATAACTTAACTTTGTGGAGCGAATAGGATGGCACTTCCCGCAAAAGCATTGTTCTACTTTAATCTCTGCTCCCAATACCTTTTTTACCGAAAGGCCCACAAAAACCAAAACAAAGGTTGAGTCCTGGGACAGTGAAGGGAGACAAAAGCCCTCCCAATGATTATGATTAACTGTTCTCCTCTTTTGCTGTTTCCTCACAGTGAGCTTTTTGCTAAAGGAGGTGCAGTTTCCAACAGAAATCACTGAGAACATACCCAGTCCAACCTGTATTATGGTGGTCGGGTAAACAGAAGTTTTCAATCCTCTTAGACTACAAAGGACAGTTAAAACAGTAGTTACTATATTTAAAGCAGGTACTGCTTCCAACTCATTTTTTTGTATTATTATTTTTACATGAACTTTATTCCATCCTCCAAGAGAAAACGCCGAAAGTCAGGGATGACCACAGTCTCACAGTCTCCAAACGTCATTCTGTTACCTTAAATATTACTTATGAACACCTGTAAGAGCACAGAGTTCATCACCTTCCAGTTTTGCCACTTTCTCAAGTTGTTGGTTTCTAAGCCTGAGTATGCCTACAAGCAACATTCAGTCTAGCAGAGAATATACCAGAACTTCCTGTCTTGGGTATCCCCCTCTGCAAACGTCTCTAAATATCTCAAATACGGCACACAGCTTTCAAGAACATCAGAAAGAAAATGTCTATTCTTATCACAGCAATCAAACCACACACGACTAAACTGCTGTAGCGAAACTCAAGTCAATACATGAACCTCATCTATTTGTGCAGGGAGGATAGAATGATACTGACTTAAACCACTGCTGACCAAAAAAATAATTGTAGACATACTCTCTCAGTACGTGTGATATAAACCTAAACTGTACTTAACGAACTTAATTAAAAAAGTTAGACCAAGCAAAAATGAGCTGTTCAAGCTAAACTACACATCTACATAGCATTCTGCAATAATATAAGCTGCAGACCATTAAACCCAGGAATGCAATGCAGCATGTTAGTAGGTGCGTACAGAGCAGCCCAACCTCACACAGCATTACTGGCTCTCAGATGCACTACAGACCTATTAGCAAGGCACTGCATCTTTTATAAACTCCGCCACTCAGAGGCAGGTATAAATGTCTTCAATTTCAGTATCGCTTTGAGGCTACTGTATTGCTTCCTGGCCAGAAGCTACATCTCTTCCCTCCTCATAGCCTTCTACTGAGGCACATAGGCATGTCATAAATTAATTTTAAAACCAACTTACAGTAAGTCGGCTCTGCTCCTTTGATAAAGCCCTATGTTTTTATAAGTGCACAATTTTATAACCTTCAAGTTTTGTGTTTTGTCTTCCTTCTCCCTATAAAACTACCAATGCCACAGTTCGTAAAAGATGCAAGGAATGGTCAACTTCTCAGAGCTACTTGAGAAAATAAGAAAAAAAAAAAAAGCTGGAGAAGACAGAAGGAAGGGAGACTGTTCTTTAAGAATCATGTCAGGCCTGGATAGGCAGCTCTCTACTCCTTTTACATTTTATTGACTTCTCTGAATCTTCATATGAAGCAGTCTCATTTTTTTTTAAAGTCTCTCTCTCTGCCTTGTGGGATGACAACTTGCCTCTTCTTTAATCTCTAAGGAACACCTTAAAGAGCACTCTAAAAAGATATTGTCTTTAAAATTGACACCAGGATTATTTCCATATTTCTTCTGGCCTCAGGAACATTTCCATTACTATTATGCCTTCTTTAAAAATTATTATTTTTCTGCAGCCTATGCTTTGCTTGAAGTCATAATCCTCTGTGATGACGATTGTATCCACAGCATCTAGTCATGGCGTAATAAACAAGATCAACCACTTCCGGTGGAAAAAAGAAGCATCACAAACCTTTCAAACAGTCTCTTAATAATGTCAATTAATATCTCAATAAAATAACTGTTCACATTTCACACTGGAAAAATTATCTCAGAAACCAATGCACTTGAAGAGAAGATAATGTCATCTTCACCAGTTGCAATATTCTCAGGCCTTTTCAACTCCATTTTTAAAGACCTATTAGAACCATGAACTTCACTAAGGAAGGTTTTAATACACACCTTTTTGGCTGAAGAGAGCTTAGTGGAAATAAAGACTTACAGCACTTACTAGAATAAATCTAATAAATCTATCCCAAATAATTTCATAGTCCTATGAAGAAAAAAGAATAAAACATCTATATAGATGAACACACGAACCTTCAAACCAGGTGCAAAAATGTATCTAACTATACATACATAGATTAAAACGCAATGCACAGACGGATACAGCAGATAAGAACACAATGAACACCATCACTGATGTCTGAAATGCCAAGTTATTAAACACATTTGCTCTGCAATGCCACTGATTACAGGTAGCTTTTACTAAGTGTGGTAATGTGAAGTGCAGTCTTGCCTTCTACTGAAATTCTGTACACAGAAAGCATCAGTATTCAGGGCAACGGTGTGTCGGGGTTTTTAAATATAATACTTAGCTGTATTCAGCTAACCGGCTTGATCTCTTCACTGGCCCAACAACTACATTTAAATGATGAATTTTTTATCACGATGCAGGTAAATGAAGTTAAACCAGACAGATCAGGTTTTACACCAAAAGGTCCTTCAGCTTCAGCAGTGACTGTCCCCGTCTCACAGACAGGCCAAACTCGGTTACAGGCTAGTTCAGATGCAGATCAAAAACAGGATCTCGCAGCCAGAGCCCACGACACTGGCAGCACCGGGGCCCGTGAGCCCTCCTTCCCGACCACGCCAGGGACCGACAACGCCGGCAGCCTCCCGCAGGCTCAAAGCACACCTCCCAAACTACACCACGGCTGCGGCGTCTCTTCCTGAGCCGCGCACAGCCAGCACAGGCAGCCCTGCCGCGCCGAGCCACCGCAGACCCC
>NW_010391465.1:25895-40226 GCF_000710305.1 Buceros rhinoceros silvestris | reverse complement strand
TGGCTTCTGTGGGCTTTAAACAGAGCATGAGCTGGGTGTGCGGTAGAAAGGCACGTTCAAGTATTCCGCTGTTTATGGGGAAGAGGGGCCGGGAGACTCCATGAGTCTTGCTTGCTCTCAAGGAACTTTAGAACAACTCTTCTTATGAGCACAGCTGCAAAACCGGGGGCGTTTGGGTTGTTTTGGGTGTTTTCATGTTACCTTTATCTCGGTGTGAACCTCTTGAATTCGTTGTGCCAAATCGTGAGTTACGCTGGAGATTTCTCATTGCTGGGGTAGGCAGTACAGAGCAGGTGACAGGTTCAGTGATTTCACCGTTCTAGAGGAAGGCTTGAAATAATTACATCTGTTGTGAAGCATCCTAAAGATCGTGCTTAAAGAAGGAAATGTTGTCCCATCAGTTTAATTAGAGGAGAGGATATCAAACAGACTGCGTGAACTTTTGGGCACCCTTTTCTGCCGCTCGTGTTTGTTCTTAGGAAAGCACTACCGTTAGTGCTGCACGGCCCCGCGGAGGTACTGTGCTTAACTGCTTAACAGGGGTGATCTCTGTCCTTTAACTGGCAACTTTTGTCGGGTTCTGAGTGTGGGAGGACGTGAGACTTGTCTCGCTGGTGATGCTGGGTAATGTTTAGCTTTACAGTGATAAGAACACGTGCAGTCTGTATTGGGTTTATGCTTTGCTGTGTTTTTTTGGCTGAAACTCCTGGTTTGAATGCCATGAGGTTTTTTTCGCCCCTGTAGGCCGGCTGGACTCCCTTACACATTGCCGCTTCGGCAGGCCGCGATGAAATCGTGAAAGCCCTCATTGCCAAGGGTGCGCATGTAAACGCTGTCAATCAGAACGGCTGCACGCCCCTGCATTATGCAGCCTCCAAAAATAAGCAGGAGGTATGTTTGTCAGTGCTACTGGAGGTAGTGTTGCTTTTGGAAGAAGTATTTAATGATATTAACATTTCCTCCTCCTTCCTCACCCCTCGTCTTTCTACATACCCAGATTGCAATCATGCTCTTGGAGAACGGAGCTGATCCGGATGCCACAGATCATTTTGAATCCACCCCATTGCACAGAGCAGCAGCCAAGGGAAACCTAAAAATGGTACAGATCCTTCTGCAGCACAAGGCGTCTGTTAATATCCAGGACTCTGAAGGGAACACTCCTCTGTAAGTAATCTGTTATTTTTATTTTCTTGATATAGCATAATCTCTATGAAATGAATCTCCATTAATTCATTTTCTTTTTTTGATTTTCTCATTGCCTCAGAATAGTCTCTTGCTTCACACCCCTAGGTCATTAAGAAGGATTTGAGAAAGTCATACTTAGCATTTTGCCTAAGTGTGTCGGTACAGACATACTAATTTGTGTTACTACATCTACTTAAAAACTGCACTAACCTGGAATACGTTCGGTTGCCACTAGAGGGTATGAAGTGAGCTAATGACATCAAAGTCAGAGGAGACTGGTCTCCCGGGCTGGCCTACTCTGTCCTGCCAAGCAAGAACTAATTTTGGAAGCTTCTCTTCACCTCTCTGAGGAAAATGAGTTGCAATTTAAGTACAATCAGTCCCGTGTCTGACATTACCTTAGAGGTCACTTTGAATCTGTAAGGGTAAAACCTGAGCTGCTTTGAAGCTGGTGGCAAACCTGTTGCTTTGTCTCCAGTGAAATCAACGTTTTCCCATGAGTAAGATCAAGCGGTATGTTTTTGCTGTACATAAACCCCAGTGTCGTCCTGGACCTGGAACACGCACGTGCAGTCTCAAGACACTATGCCAAATGGAAAAGAAGCGTTCGCTGCATTTGCAGTAACGCTTTACTTCAGGTTATTTTTAAGCATCGTACAATTGAGTGGATTGCTTTGGGTTCAGAGATTGCCGTTTTCCAACTTCACTGTGGATTATGTGCTCCTTAGCTTTGCCGACCACAGAGCCAAATCCTAATCTAAAGAAGTGTCTTAATGTTGCGAGGACAATAGCAGGAGGAGCATTCTTCAGGTGCTTAATGACAGCAGAGTGAACTGGACAGCAAGCTTTGGAATCTGTAGGTAGCTGGCTGTGTGTGGTTCTGTTGTTCTAGGCTGTATCTCCCCCCCAACATCCACGCCGTCCTTTTGGCAAGGCGTAATTGCTGCTCTTTTAAGAGTTTGGACTGTTTAATAGTGGCTGTGGGTTTCTTGTTCTTGTTGCAGTCATTTAGCCTGCGATGAAGAGCGAGTGGAGGAGGCAAAGCTGCTGGTGTCTCACGGTGCAAGTATTCACGTTGAGAATAAAGAGGAACTGACCCCACTGAAAGTGGCAAAGGGTGGCCTGGGCGCCATGCTCAGAAGAATGGTGGAAGGCTAGTGGGGACTGCTGGCTTGACCCTGCTCCTGGTGCACTTGTGTTTAAGGCTGCGGTCTCCGTGTTGTGATAGGATGTTCAACTAGGGTGTCGGGTGCGGGCATTGGCATGGTAATCGAAGGTGTACCTCTAGCTTTCCTTCGTACAGTGCCAAAGCAACTGTTTGTACCTCCTGTTGATTAAACAACTCACTGATTTTAAAGTATTCTCAATATCTTGCAGTTTTATCAGTTTACCTGTGTCAATGGGGTCATTCCTTCTGTTCCAGAACCCGGTTTAGAATTACTGCGCCCAAGCAACAGGACCAAAAATGCTTTAACCATATAAAGTCAATTGTATTTCGGAGGCTTATTCTAGAGTCTTTGTTTTTGCCCTTAGCCTTTGTGATTTGCGTGTGGATTTTTTGTTTGGCTTTTGTGGGTACTGGTTCTCTTCCTTCAGATGGTTCTAACCTACACCTCTCCCTTGGCAGAATGCAGTTTGCTCTGTTACTTAGATAACCGGATCATTTTTACTCTTCTTAGTCTGTTCAGGCGAGCTCTGAGTGTTCAAAGCTTTTCTGTTACCGTGTTTCTTTGAGCCTTACACTGTGTCTGACAAGGGGCACTGGCTGTCTGCTGAGCACAGGCGCAGTTTTGGGGTTACCTCTGCAAGTACATGGCTGTTATGTAATGGATGGTTCTGGAGCCTTCTCTAGGACTTGGAGTCTAATTTTATTTCTCCTTCTGTAAATTCCTTTATCTGTTCTGTTTGACTCCGTTATGTAGCACTGCTGCTCGCAGTTTATGACAAAACCCTGGTTTGAGCTTTACTCGTAGCAAATCCCAGTATTCAGTTATTAGCAGGCAGAGCTAATGAGACCGAGTCTGAAAAGTGACCTGTTCTGATGTTGGCGAGATCACTTCTCTCACTAGTTCTCCCCTTTCTGAACAAACCATGCTGGTGAAATTCTGTGAAATAAAGAACTTTCCTAAACAGCCGCCTTTGGTGTTACAAAACTTTATTGAACTGACATGTGACAAACCACTGTTTCGTAAATAGCCTTGTACGCTGGAACAGCGGTCTGGTGAAACCCGGCCATCCCTTACAGGTGTGGAAACAGAACGTGTTTGTTCTTCAGCTGCAAGGAACACGGTGAAATGGACGATGACAGCTTCTACAGATTGACTTGCAGGGATTAAGGTAATGAATTTATTTTCAAAAGCGAGATGGAAACGTAGAACCAAAGAAATACCTTCACCAAGTACTGTGAATCTATCCTAGAAAGCAAAATGCTGGTTAAAGTTGCCGAAGGGACCCATCGAGAGCAGGAGGGATAACTGGTCTGTACAGTAAGCTCTGGCTGAGCAGACCTCGCTAGAAGGAGGAACCTGATGGAGAAAATGTTTCTTGTATATTGTGCAGGCACTGCTGAAAACTTGAACAGCTGAAGTTAGAATTCTGTGTTCATTCTTGATCTTTGTATAGCAAAAAACGCAGCCGTAGCTTTGTAAACCCGCTTCCCTAGGAGCAGAGGCTTGAATATTGGCTTCGTATCTGGTTTCTGTACTGATGGTCCCTGCTCCCTCAGGAGAAGGAAAATAGGCCATGCAGCAAAGACTGTCGGAACATCTGAGGCAAATTCTGAATTACGTTTCTGCATCCTGCATAGCTCTGCAGGGTTTTTGAGTGACACACCGTGGATGAATACCTAATCAGGCTTGTGCTTTGCCCAGAGCATCACTGGAAAGCTAGGAGCAGTGCCCATCCCTTGTGATAAACTATTTTACATGGGAGAAACTTCATCATGAGAACAAACATCTGCCAGAAGGCTTACAAAAATATCTCAGTATGTTAAGAAACTCCAAATAAATGTTACCGCCTTACTTCCTCCTCACCCCAGCAATCTGGTTTGCTTCTTCTTTTTTCTTTTGTGGTTTATTTTTAATGCTATCGATTACACGCTGGTGGTCAGAAGTGTAAGAGTCTAGTTCTACCCTAGAACTTGTGTTCAATTGTTCCTGCTTTTTAAATGCAAAAACCATTAGCGGGCAATTTCTACTTTCTTAGCAAATGTTAGAGCTGTGATGCTCTAGGAAGGTTGTACGTGCTGTAGAAAGTGACTACAGCTTCACCAGCATAGGTTCCTGTCTTACAGCAGCAGGTTATGTAAGGAATACACACAGAGAGGTTTGTGGAGGTGAGGGTAAGGAAAGATTACAAAATCAGGATCGTGACCACGTAATATATCCCCCCCTTCAATCCCGATAGTGCTGCTGCAGAGATGTGAAAGCTGGAAAGCTGTTGCGGTAAGAAAAATGTAACTAAGACCCATGTGTACAGGAGATGACCTTAGAGGGACTGTCAGAGAAGAAATTATTTACAGTTAATGCCACTGTCAGCCAAGTCGTGGGCTCCCTTGGACCAGTAATTGATTTGAATTACCTCATTAGGAAACACCTTTGGTAAGAACTGGCACTTGAGCAGGAATAGGTTCCTAGGAAGCCACTTCCTTTTGCTGTTAGAGTGGGCTAACGCCGTGGTTCTGCGTGCTTACAGCACTTTGGGTGGGAGTATTGGAAATACCCAGTAAGCTCCGGAACCTGGGTTGAAGGGTGTGAGTTTGTGGGCTTTGCTTAGCACAGCTGCCACAGGAGTCAGCAAGAGAGGTGCCTGGTCAAGAAGAGACCTCCACACAGCTCCTGACTTAAAGTTTACCCTCGATGTTCTGGGGAGAGAGGAGCGTGAGAATGGCAGTGCTGGTGTTAGTAAGGGCTTGACCCTTGCAGTCTGGCACGAGCAGGTCTTAGCTGAAACAATATTATAAGAATACTGTAGATGCTCTTTTATGCTGGAATGAGGCTAAAGACGAGGACACACGTATCAAAGACAAGTATTTGAAAGCTGGAAAACTGTAGAATGGGGAACAAGTACACTTACGCTTGATGATCGGCACTGAATCTTAATTAGGACCTCATGTCTTACAACTTTAAATGTTGCCATTCTTTTCCTTCTTTCTTTTTTTCTTTTTTCTTGTCTTTTTCCTTTTTTTCTTTCCTTTTTTCTTTTTTTTTCCTTTTTTTCTTTTTGTGGTCACTGTTTTGATAAACACGCTTACAGCTGTAAGAACTGAACTGAAAATTTTAGCACGGATCTGTGCTCTTGTCTAAAGGTGACTGTTGCTTATAACTAATGTTTACAGGCTAGGACCAGTCACCAAAGGATTTATGGGCAGTAAGTAGATCCTATAAAAGACTTCAGTGTCAAAAAGCTCCAGATCCCCGAGCCAGATGCATTTTTCTGCAGTGCACAAGACCGGAAGCAGTGTCTCCTTGTGTCAGCGAGTATGTGCCTCATGTAGTTCCGAAGGGAGCTGTGGAGGCTGTGCGCCCGTGTCCGCCTGAGCTCTGTGGTCCGTGAGCAATTCTCGAAGGAGGAGTCTTTGCCCTTTTGAAGAACTGAGTTTGCTTAACCTGAGAAATGTGGCCCGGAGAGAAGAGGTGTCTGGTGATCAGTGTTTATGGTTCAGTTCCCTTTTCTCCTGGAAACAGGCTTAAATCGTCTCAGGCAGAGGAAGCCATCTGAGCTAGTGGTTGTGTAGTAGGCAGTACTCACTCACTTCTGTGTTTTGAACGCAGCTCTATCTGCGTGCCACGAGGAATCTGATGCTCACATGCCTGTTACAGCGAGCCTTCCAAGGGGGTTAGATTTCCAGCTCCTGTTGTCTGGAAACCAGTCAATCAGTGTCTGAACTGGGTACCTGAATGCTAGTTCCATTAAACTGAAAACCGCTTCTGCTGAAATACTCAACTCTGCTGTGCTGGTCCTTGAGAACTTGAAAGCCAAGAAGGTCACTGTTAACAAAGTGTATTCCACATCAGGCAGCAGCAGGGTCAAAGTTTCCAAGATCATTTTTTTAACATTGAGTGGAATTCAGGCACACAAGATTTCATTGGTCCGGGTCTTAACATCTATTTCTGCACTCTGATGACATTGATGAAACTTCTTTTTGCTTCTGACGTGCAAAACCAGATCCTTTGAACACTGCAGTGCATTAGCCGTGCTGATTGTTCTTGGAGCACAGAAGACGTGAGGTCGGCCAGCACTGTTTCTGAAGGAGAGGCTGTGCTGCGGAGCTGTGTGGGTACACATAGCAGCACTGATAGCTGGCTGGAAAGCTCTTGCTGGGTCAGATGCTTCAGTCCATTTCCTAATTAGTTTTGCACAATAGGCTGGATAAATGTGGATGATAGTCTTTTTATACTTATATTTATGTATCGTTATAATCAGATAATGAATGAAATTTGGTTCACTCTAGAGGCCAAATCTGCTCTTCAAAGTGGGTGACAGGCCCTTTTCCATCTCCAGCCCAGTGGTTCACAATAACAATGCCTGTTTCAGTTTAAGTCATGCTTCTATCTTAACGACAACAATTTTTGTATAAAGGGGTCCGAAGGTGACAAGGAAAACTGTATTAAAATTCTAGGCTGTTTCTTCTTTTTCCACTTCTTGCTTCTCATCATTTTCCGCTGTGGCAGAGGCTCCCGTTTCCTCAGCGCTAGGGTATTCATTTGTCGCGTTGCTCGGCGGAACTGTGGTTGCAGGAATGTTTTCTTCATTAGGTACCTGAACATACTCTGCATTGGGTTGTTTCTGAACCATCTCTCTGCAGGAAGACAGGGTGAGGATTGTGATTTCATGTGTCCAAATCCCATCTACACTAGAGTCTTTCAAAAGAACGAGTCTGTAGTTTTGTGGTCTAAACAGTAACCCCCATATTGTTATCACAGTTCAAAAGCACGTGAAAAGGCTACAACGTCACTGCTGCCACGACAGGAAGAGGGAGAGAGTGGTAGAGGCTGAGACTGGGCTGCAGCACTGGTCTAAGTGAGCCCATTGAAGAAAACGGGTATTACTATGTTTAAATGCTAGGCCGGGAGAGGAGAGTGGGAAACTGAGTCCTGGTAAACAGTGTGAGGAGGGGAAGCAAAACACACTGCTTGGTGTGAGCTTTCCGAGAAATTCATGCAGACCTGATGTCCCATTCAAGAGCATAGAAAGAAGAGTGTGGTCAGAAAAGAGACATGAAAAGGCTGAAATCTAGAAAAATATTTTTAGTAACAGGTATGAATTCCATTTATCTTACCAAGACAAATCAAATACTGACAAATCAGTAACAAATCAACTCCTGATATTTAAGCACTTTCACGTGTAAAAATATCAGATACTAGTGGATTAGTTCAATGTGGTGAGATTTATTGGGATCTGAGCACAAAATTAGATGTTCATGCTACATCAATTCAAAGCAGAAATGGGGTGCGCAAGTGACTGACCCCTGGTCTGGCTTAGCAGAATTCCATCTCAGGAAGTCTTAGAGCGTGCCACAGGGAAGTGTCCAGATGACATAGTATTTTTTCTGGCCTCGGCCACACATGCTCATTTAGCATTTAACATCGTGGGGCTAAGCACAGTCTGTCTAGCATACGAGATATCCCTGCTCTGAAGGTTTGTCAAGGTAAGGAAAAAACATTTCCAGGACGGGATCTAAATGGACATTCTGGGGTCTATCCTGTTGCCTAAGCCTCGTGCCTCCTGCCATTTGAGATGCCTTAGGCCATCCCGAGCGTCTGTCCTGTAATTTCAAACAGCACCGAGCTGAGCCCTCGGGTGTTTAATTTCAGTAACGCACAGTCCCAGCACATTTGCTGAGGCAACCTGTAGCCGTTTGGTTTTTCTTTTACATCCCCCACCTGCCATGAACAGTCACCATTAACTTTTAAATATTGTAAACTGTTTCTTGAACTTGCCACTTTTAGTTTGTGTTGTTTCGAAAAAAGACACTTTTCTATTTCGGACACTGCTAAGCGGTAGCTGCCTGTAAACATGGGGAAGAGCGTAACGGCAACCTCTGTAACAAGAGCAACGGCTTAAGAGTCACACAAAAGCAAATATTCTCACTCTGGAAGTTTTCTCCAAACCTGTATTATTTACCCTTAAAGAAAATGTTTAGAGTAATTATGTTTTACTTTGGTTCTGGGTTATCAGCAGTGCTTTACAGAAATAATTGTCTTAAAATGAAGCAAGCAGAAACTCTTACTGCATCTCATTACTCGATGACTTCTTTTTCTTTGCCTTCTTGGTTAAGACCCAGACGATAACGCATATGATAGCGGCTGCCAGAACCGCTCCAATTAATGCTGCAGCAACCACACCACTGTCTGAATCTGGAGAGAGAAAAAAGATCACTTGACTTTTTTAAAAGTAGTTTTATACCAAAATCCAGTTGGAGGAGCCTTTCACTGAAAGGAGACACTGGAGTCAAAGAGCTACAAAACTGACAGCTGTATTTGCAGGAGCGGGGCAGAGATTCTCTGGGGAAGGGAGACCCGTGCGTTTATGACCTCCGCAGCCTCCTCTCCTGTTGGGTAGCTCCCTTCCCCAGCAGTCCCTGTGTTTGTGCCTGGCTACGGGAGACACAAGGCTGTTAGCGCTGGCAATAGCTGAAAGCCTTCGCTCTTCAGTCCTTGCAAACAAATTCTGAAATTCAGGTTGCCTTTATCTCTGTCTTCCAGCTGAGATGTAAAATGCATGTTCTGATGGTTGTGAGCCCCCCAAACCACCTGTTTCCACCTCAGGACAGCTTCTAGGTCTGCCCTGCAACTTTCAGGGTGTAGACCCCTGAGTAGCTGGGGGACAGTTTCAGGGACATCTCTCATGGCTGGTTGTACAACATAATCTTGGCTCTTGTTACATGTTACCAGTTACGTGGTTCAGCTCCTGCTCCCGGTGGGAAATGAAGCTGGAGGTGTTAAATCAGTTGTCTATGTCAGTGTAAATTCTGGGCGCACCTGGATGAAAACTCTGGAGCTCTACAAAGCCCAAGCTGTCCTCACTTCCAAAAAAAATCCAGTGCTTTAAAGTTGTTACAGCATTTTCCCACGTCTGTGTGTGTCGTACATCGAAGACGTGATTATTGTCATGCATTAAACTTACGCTTTGCAGTTAGGTCCAGCTCACAGGTGCTGTTCCCCAGGACGTTGCTGGCTACGCACCGGTAATACCCAGTTTCGAAGGTGGTGAGATTGCCAATGTAAAGAATGCCGGTGTTTGGGTCTGTGACAAAGAGAGCGGGTACAGGTTACCCTTTGTCTGCTGCGGAGGGAAATGTTTGTCTTTTTTTGGTCGTAGTGAGAGGTATTAAGGGGTCAGGAGCGGGGTTCTCCGATTATTCATTCATTTGGGTGTTTTTACATTCTTTAAATAGAAAAACCATTTACCCTCCTTGAAAATTCCTGCAGTGGGTGCTGTGGGAGTCTATTAGAAGGTGAGAAGGAGCCCCAGCTCTGCAAGCCAGTCTATCTGCTGTTGCACCCACACTGATACTGTTGTCAGTGTGACTTCACAAACAAAAACAGAACAGGTACTGAAGAGTTTCAGGGTCGAGGTCTTGGCACCTGAATGATAAACTGACTAAACTTCTTCTGAGCATAAGATCACTAAAAATTTCAAGGGAAGGGAGGTGTAAGGGCATAAACATTTCTCCCATTTTAACAATTTAGAGTGATGGCATAAACAAGTCTTTAACATGCCACCCCATTTTTATTAAAACAAATAGAAAAAACATCCTGCACCACTGTCAGTAGATTTGAACAAGTGAAAACACGATTTTGTGAGATTGACCATCAGAAGAGGAGGACAGGTTTTAACCACCCTGTGTGATACACCGTGTTTGAAAGAGCTGGTGCTAAGGAATTCCAGATCTTGAGTGCAGTGTGGTGGTCCTATAGTTACGTACTGAATTGTTCAGTCACAGGCTTGAGGGTGTTCTCATCGACTCTGTACCAGCGGTAGGCAGGGCGAGGCAGTCCTTCTTCACATCGGCATAAGAGGTAGATCAGATGGCCTTTCTCAGGAGTTCCTTCTATTTTGCAGAACGGGTTTGATGGTTTGACTGTAAAATAACAGGGGGGAGAACAGACACATTGTGAGTACACGCCTGGGGCTGCAAGTGTCCTGCTCGCGTTCTGGGGCTGTGCTGCTGTGAGTGAAGAACTGAACCCCACCCACAGACTGCCACCCGAGAGCAGAGTCTCCATCATGGATCTGAGCAATAGTGTTAACTACATGCACTTGGCCTAGGATGTGTTTTTATGATCTTTTCTTCCATCTGCATACTAAATACTATCATGGAGTTGCTGAGATGAAGACTATCAATTACTTTAACTTTAATGGGCTCTTCATCATTCACCGTTCTGCCACATAGTAGCATCATTTTCTTCAGGGACACAGCGGGAGCTTTTCCACATGAAGGGAGAGGGTCGGGGCCTGATTCTTCTGTGTACTGCAGTTGTGGAGGAAATAAATTAGCTACGGTTTGAGTTAAAAATAATTATCTCTTTTGAGAGCGTTTCTTCACTTTGCACACAGAAGATTCTGTCCTCACTTACACCTGCTATGTCTCATTTCTCACTGTAGATACACTGTTGTGGTTCTTCAGAGCGCTGTCAGTGTACTATACCAGCCCAATTTTGTGTGCGTAAAGGAATGACCTTTCTTGGTTTTCCTATGAAAAGTACAGTGTCTTACTCAACTGCTCCAAAATTTACTATTTGTTTGGGGAATTTTAGGTGAGAATTAACAGTAGTACTTTGATTTTTCAGGGAGTGGGTTTACGTAAGTCTTTTTCTTATCCCTGGCAGACGATGTTGGAATCACGTTCTCATATGCCTTTGATTTGGCACTCTGTCCAGGGATGAATTCTCAGTAGAAAAGCAGTGGTTAGAGGGGGTTAGTACAAACTTTATCTTCCTAGGAAGTAAAATATCTCATTCCACTGCTTTTCATCCTTTCTGTCCTGCCTGTTCATGGTTGAACTCTTGCTTTCCTCCATCTATGACAGACTTTGTGCTACATCCATCCAACACATACTTAGTTTCTGAGTTTCTGGAGTTTCTGGGAGTGGGGGTGAGCCAGAACCTTTGGGCTGCACTGCTGCCTCTCCCTAGATTTACGCAAGTCGCTGTGACCAACACTAGGTAAAATTAGTAAAATTTTGGTCTTCACTGGGGCTGGACGCAACGGCTTCAGCAGGCAGTTGTCACTCCCAGCTAAAAGTGATTTTTATTTTAATCAAAGGTAGAAGAACGTAGTGACACTGGGTAACTCCAGCTACCTTACCTGTGTTCATGAGGTGGCTTTTAGAGAGCAGCAAGTGACTCTGAAGGGCAGTCCTGCGAGCATGAGCTTTGGCTGCGGTTCAAGCTGGAGGGCTGTGGAGTGGTACCAGGTCTGCTGGGTGTGGAAGCTAGAGGGCACCCCAGGCTCTGCCTGCCCAGAGCCCTTGGAAAAAACCTCTGCCTCGCTGCATCAGTGAGCCCTTTCTCTGCATCATGGGCCTTGTTTATCACAGCGCTGTTATTCCCTCTGGTCCTACGCAGTCTGAGCTGTGAATTCAGCGTTTCATAAGAAGGGAGGAGAGCTACAATGCAGCAACAGAGAGGAAAGGCACGTACCCAGCACATTGACAATCACAGATTTTTGACTCTGTCCAGTGTCATCCTGTGGGTTGAAAACTTCACAGGTGTAGGAACCGGTGTCTGAGGGCTGCATGTTGGAGATTGTTATTGATGCATTCCCTGGACCTGTAGCGGCTGTTATCCTGTCCTTAAACTCTCCAAAGGAGTAAGACTGGCCTCTTGAATAATAATAGATCTGTGATAAAGAATCAATTGTTAGTTTAATAACAAGAGCTCGTACTGCCTCTTTGCTTGGCTCTCATAATTGGAATATAGCTGATTTCTGATTAAGCCAAGCAATGGCACCCCCCGTCTTGCCCCCTCCCCCAAGAAAGCAGAGATGAAAACAAGGTATGTTTGAATATATATTTCTAGTGGTTCTTAAAAGACAAGCTTGTCAGAAATGGGTTTTTTTAATTGTGTAGATGGACAGTAGCTTGTTCTTTGTGGATACTCACAGACTGGTCACAGTCACAGACTGGTGCATTTGCAAAGCCGAAGGTGAGACCATTGTCAATCATATGACAATTCCGTGGGGAAATGTGCAATGAATAGTTGCACTAATTGAAGCACTGGTAATTTGTGATGTTATTAATAAACATCTCAGTAGGAGATTGTGACAAGAATGGACCTGTCATTGCAAAAAGTGGATGGCTGCAGAGCTTTCCAAACACAGAAGCCAGCATCAGAGAACAGAAATGAATCCACAAGACACAGGTCTAAGCAAACAAGGCACCTGATCTGTTGGCAGTAAATTTGGAAGCAATAAAAGTGTGGTACGAGAACACCAGCAGAATCATCACACAGTCAAAGCAGCCATGCTGTTCTCCTTGCTTGTGTAGTCAGGGTCAGAGACAGCGTCATGGACTACCTTGGTTTTTTGAGTTTACACCGTAGGTGGAAGTGAAGAATACCTGTTGGCCTCAGTGCTTGGATCCTCTTTGGGATTAAGAAGTTCCCCTTTTACTAAAACAGTAAAACAAGTTTTGTAGAATTATAGACATAGTAAGGATTAATGTCTGAGGGATGCAACCTGTCCTCCCAAATAAAAATGTGCTGTTTAGCCTTGACTGATTTCACTGGCTTCAGTAGCATCAATTGTACTTTACAGCACTGTGGCTGTAGAATTGGCCCCATAAGCTTCTAAGCCCAAACCTGTTGTCTGTTGACTGAAAAGAGAGGCAGAATTGTGTTAAAACTATGGAACATTAATTACTTTTCTCATATAGATGTTGATGATTGTGTTGTGTAACAGTGTTAGTATTTGGGGTAGGCTGTACCTTCCCCAGCGTCCACGTGCCCAGACTCCACTGTCGAGGCAAAGCGATCAGTTCCAGCGTACTCAGTCATTTTTTTAAACTGGTGAGAGGTGGCCATACAGAATTACGGGTTGGGACCTGAATAGATCTAACATTGTTCCCACTGAACTGGTGTTCCAGCTGTGCAGACATATTTATTGAAGTTGGACCGACAGCATGGTTTTTAATGGGAATAGCTGGAAAAGACTTGCAGGAAAAAGCTTCACAGACTCCTGTGTACTGCCATTCACACTTGACTAGCATCAGAATTTCCTTTTGGTCAATGTGCCAGCTTTAGGGACGCTGCAGATCCTCAGGCAAGAAGTATAATTTCCTTTACTTTGCAGATCAACTGATTGCATTTTGAATTAAGAATATTTATTCTTAATTCTATTTATCCACCCTGATAGTGTTGACTGAAGTCTTTAAGCAATGTTATCTGAAAGCCTTTATTAGCTTAAGGCACGCTACACCCCAAAACTGCCAGAGCACAGCTGGGTCATGCAACGATAAGGCTTTGAAAGGAAGGTCAGAACCCAGACTGCACCGCGCCGGCAGCGCTGGTACTGCAGCTTGGCCCCATCTCAAGTGCAATCTTGCCTGCTTTCCAGCCAGGCTTTATCTTTCCCTGCCCCAGGATTACAAACACCAGGTACAATTGATGCAGGACTCTGAACAGCAAAGCTACGTTACTGCATTGCCAAGGTGGAAAACTGGAGTTGCAGAGAGGCAGCCTAAGAGGTCCCGTGTTAGCAGACCAGCAGGCCAGCGTAGACAGCCTGCTGGACCAGTTGCCATGGTTTCCATGCAATGCCATCAGCTTTAAAACTGACTTTATACTTTGCAAATACCTAGAGATGGACTTCCACTGCAAAATCAGAGTGTGGATGCACACCCTCGTATTCCCAAGGAAGGAGGGTGTTCAAAATAAGGAGCTGCGTGTAAGCAAATGGCTCTTCAAAAACCTGATCTACCTCTGATTACAAAACCTCTCTGGCCACACTTGTCCCATTCTGCATTTATCGAGGTATGAGCAACCACAGAGCTATACACTGTTCCTCCAAAGAGTCTGCAGTGACGAGAACTGTCACTTCTAACTGCAGGCTCCTCTTAAGCTGATGTTCCTCTATAGATCTCAGCAGTGATGGGCTGGATTTCTTCTCCTCTCCATCAGCTGCATCTGTTTGTGTGGGGTAGGG
>NW_010391465.1:22955-25800 GCF_000710305.1 Buceros rhinoceros silvestris | reverse complement strand
AGCTTCCGTCAGCTCCTCACACTAATGTGAAATGAAGTTGTACAATGACTTAAAGGAAGTAATGCATGACTTGCAGCAGCCTGAGGGGAGGAGCAGGCCCATTATATCCTCCTGGAAGGTCTGATTACTGAAAACAGGGGCTAAATTCTGCTCAGTCTACCTCAGAGTGATCTGGGGTTTATTTATGGGAGAATAAACAGCGGCAGAAGCTGCCCACTGAGCGGTCGCTTAGCTGTAGCAGATGTTCCTGGGGAACAGGACTGGCACTACAACGAGCCCTAAACGCAGTCAGGACATGCCTGACAGAGGGCAGGCGCTGCTCGGTGTATTTGCACTGAAATCAGGGTGAGTTACGCATCTAAGCCCTCATACAATACACCGAAAAATTAATCCCCCGTGTTCTCGCTTCCTGTCCAAATGCACGCAGAGAAAATATTTTGTGCACGCTGTTAAATCTGAGGCAGGTGCCAGCACAGCAGAGAATATTTGCTCTCTTCGTGGATTTAAACAGGATCTCTCTGGGTTGTTTTCCCCAGCTCTGAACAGTGGAACATCTTAAGGAAATGTGCTCAGTTCCTCTGGCCGCTCCTGCCCATCCTCTGTTCTTCTGCTCCTGTACCCTATTTGTCTCACTAGCTCTGAGTCCATTGCCTGAAGGAAGGTGGTAAACCCCAAAAAGGCTGAGTAACGTTGTGATTAATTACTGAGTGTGTATCTTGTCCCGGAGGCATGATTGGATTGTGTACACAGGAAATTTAATTTGAGAAGAACTTGTTTCAGTTAATTGGCTGTGAATTCATAGCGCGCTTTAAACAATACACTCAAAATGGGTATTTTAAACCCTCGTTCAAAACGTTTTCATACTGTCCCGGAAAAGGTGATGTTTGTGCCCCTTAAAAATGTGAAATGAAAATCTTTGCAAAAATGTTTCTGTTCTGTTTCAAAAGTAAAAAAACTTGTTTTCTGTTGAAGATACAGAAGATCTTTGGGGGGGGGTGGGGGTTGGGGGAGGAACTGCAGCTAATGTTCCCTCCTACAGAATCACATCTCATTGACATTTCTTTCTGTTTTATCTAAAATGTCCCAAAAATATCTGTGTGGAAAAACTGTAAATTTAGTCAATTTAGACTTTTCCTGGAAGCCCTTTTAATGCGATGTGATAAATAGATTTAAAGTGCAACATCTTGAATGGAAAAAAATAGGAAAGAAATCTGCTGGGTTTCTCTTGAAAAAATAAGCTTTTTATGTCCTCAAGCAAATCCTGAGCAGCTCTGGTGAAGTCAATGATTTACCAGCGTAAAAAAATATTTAGGATGCAGAAATGGTTGCTGCTTCTCCGCACCAGCTCGTTTGCTCATGCAAGTCTTTATATAATGGTGCCTTTTCACATTTCGTGGGAGCAGCTGCCTGGGATGAGTAATCAAACAACTGCCAGAAAAAAGAGCGGAGATTATCGCTCCTGAAAGTGTTGTCCCTGGTAACTCCACAATCTGAAACACCAGTTTCTGTGAAACAGCCAAATTGCTCCTTGCCCTTGGAAAGGATGGCAAGTAGGTCAAGCCGGGGCTGAGGTCAGCAGCCATCCTCCTGGGCTTTCGGAGGCAGAGGTTGCGTTCCACAGTCACAATTTCTGCTTTCAAGAAAAGGATTTGGGTTCAAAGACTTCCAAGGCAGTCGAGTCAATTATTCGTGTACCTGTTTGCGGGGGCTGGGTTACACACAACAGAGAACTGAGAATGACTGTACTGCTTTGGGAGGAAATCTTGGTAACCTCGATGCACTCCAGGTGCTGGGAACAAGCCTATTTCTGCCCCCAGTTCTGAAGGATCTGGTACGTGAAATTACATGTCCCTCTCTTCTCCTTTAGCCTGACTAGTGGGAAGACTGTTCCTCTTCTAGTGAGATGTGAGGGAAGTATTCACCTGCAGAGGAAGCGGTTGGCGAAGCTGATGCCAAGTTGAGGATTTTCACAGTCTTCTCAGTGTCTGATTTCCTGACTGGGGGGCAGCTTCAGGACTTGACTTCCTTTCCAGTCCCTGTCTTTCCTCCCCCAGCCCCTTCTCACTTTCCCCCACCAGCAGACGCAAAGCTATAGCATCCTGTTTGATGACATTTCTCTAGGCTGATGTATTCAGCCTCTCTTTTTGCCTGGAGAGCTGTATTCAGCCGGCCTTGTCATTGGGTTATTTTGTCATTTTCTGTTTGACATTTTCTCAAGCTACTGCAAAAAGAACCGTTGAAGTCTCTTTCTGACAGTGAATGCAAAGGAGGGTATTAACAACATCACTGGTTTGAGATCATGGTCGCTTTTTGAATTCTGAGAACAGACAGCATTTATAAAATAACAGCAAGGGGAAAAAGCATTCACTGCTCCCTTAAGCATCTCACCATCTAATTAGAGAACAAATGTCGCACACTCAAAGTGTTAATTAAAGCCCCAGGCTCAGATTCTGATAAGAGAGCAAATGCGCACGCGCACATTGGCTTCTTTGACACGTGTCATGTGACCGAGTCTGGCCCCAAATGCCTTTTTTCATCCACAGCTTCTTTTCACACATTTTTGTCAAAACTCTGGTCAGAGTGTAGTAGGGATATTATGTCCTGCGTTGCTGGGATTTTTGCATGGGTAATTGAGGATGTTAACAACAACTAGAAGCGTCTTGTCATAGTTGCGCATTGGTAGAAGAAGAAAGGGATGGAGTCAGAAGCCCGTAGAGGATTAATCATTCAGCAGCTTTAACTGGTGCAAAATACTTCGGCGCAGCAGCTCTTTCATGTTCTCACAGTGTCATTCTTGTGGCTGAACTATTAGTGAATAATTTCTACCGTGCATCAAGCACAAACA
>NW_010391465.1:14293-22766 GCF_000710305.1 Buceros rhinoceros silvestris | reverse complement strand
CTCTTCAGCAGGTATTATTAGACCTGAATTTACACTGGGTTGTACCCTGTCCTTCGTGGTGAGACAGGAACCAAGCGAGAGGTGGGAATGGGTTTTGGCTGGGACGAGGAGCTAACAGCTGAGAGGGAGCCAGCTCAGCAGGCAGCTCGGTGTCCCTCCCTACCCATCACATCCGTTGTTATATTACAGAAAGCACAGCCAGGATGGTTTGGGGTTGGTTTGTTTTTTTTTTTTGCTATGAGAATAGGTAGCCCCAAATCTGGGCTGTCCAGACTTGCTCGCTTTCAGCCCAGGGGCTGCTGGTGTGTGGACATGCCCCTCAGATGCCCTTCGAGTAGAATATTCCTGAAGGTGCTAGTTCAGCCACCTAGAATAGCCATGGGAAAAAACCAATAGCTACACCCAAAACAATTTTGATAGAAGAAAATGCAGTAAAAAGTAGGGCAAGTTAAAAATTCTGAGTGATGCCCCTGATTTAGCTTATCTCAATTATGTGCTTGCCACTTTTAAAATTATAATCCAGAACATGATTACAGGTCTCACAGCAGCATAAATGCAGTAGAAGCTATTTAGCTCTTTTTTCCCTTAAGATTGTGGGGATTTTTTTCTTACCTTGTGTCTCCAGCTACATCTTCCCCGTGCATCTGTCACATACACCATCTTTTGACATTGACTGACTGACTTTTCATCCATACTCAGAATACCGTGACACGGGGAACGCTGTATTTGAGTAAAAATGTGCTGATCTGAGAGTTAAATGAGATTTTTAAATGTTCCCCCAAAACCAAAGGGCCTCTCCTCTCCACAGCTCCCCCTCAGAACCGCTGGTGCTGTTGACGAGGGCGGGCTGCCCTCTGCTCAGCGGGTTTTGCAGATGTCTCAAGCCTTTCTCAACACTGAGATAGATGCATTACAATCTTCTTTCCAAATTTTACCTAAAATTAGGCAAACTGCGACTGAAGTCAAATGATTGCTCCAAACACCCCAGTTACAGCCTGATCGTTTTCTACTTGTCTCCCCTTTCCTTTGTGCTCTCACTATTGTCTGCTTCAGCATATCAGTTTATTTTTATTCCCTCTGCAGACTGTCACCCCAGACAGCCCAGAGTGATCCCAGTGACATCCAGGGAGTCACTCGGACTCCAGTGAGATGACAACAGGGGCTCCGTCCCTCTGCATTGGAGCTGTTGCCTCTGCTTTCCATGAAGCCATTCCTTCTCAGTGCTTGCTCAGTCCCCTAAGTACCAGACAAAATTCAATTTTAAAAGATCACCTCTAGGCAAAAAGAAATGCTCATGCATCAGAGAGGCCTTTTCTGGGAAGCTTTCCTGTACTGCTTCAGGAGGTGCTTTGCTCGTGGGCTGGAACAGGCTGCTCTGCTCCTGAGCCCTGTACCTGGCAGCACCGACAGCCTCTGCAGCGCATGATCTCGGTTGTCTGTGGCTGCACGTGTGAGGTGGGGTCTCAGGAACTGCTCATACTACATGGGGAGGAATTTGTTTGTTCCATACATGCTATGGGAGCCCCACACTTACAGGGCTGGCTGGCTCCCCGCCCTCACTTGGTAGCCCAGTGCCCATGCCTGTGCCTTGCGTTACGGTGGGCAGCAGAGCTGTGCCGCCCCTGGGGCTGCTGGTGGGCTGAATTCGGGGTTTCAGGCTGAAAGGAGCAGACCCAGCTGTGCTCAGATCGCTCTCCTTTCATCTCTTCCCTTCCCTGGGCTCCACCACGCTGTCACCGTTCCTGAACACCGTGACAGAGCGTGCTCGCTGCTGTGAAGACATGGCCAGCTGGCCTGCAGGGCTGGCTGAGAGGGCATGGCCAGACCATCTTCCTCTCCTGTGGCTTGCAGGGAGCGAAACCCTCCTCGCCCCTGTCTGCTGGCGATAGTTTCTCAGTGTGGACACAGGGCTCTGGCAGGGTGAAAGCCAACATATAAAATAAGATATTCTTGCTGTTCTATGCCGCTGACGCTTTCCTCCTCAATTGCCCATCAGTGGTTCTACCAAGGCAGTGTCAATGTCACTGTTTGCAAACATTTCAAGCTTCTTTTTTTTTTAATAATATTTCCATGAGAAGTCTAACAGTCATTCATAACCTTTACTCATCTAGTGAATTTAAAATTTCAGCCGAGTATTCTGCCCTGGCCATACCTCAGGTAGCCACGCAATGTCTCGGATAATTTCCCTGGCTTTAAGTGTGGGTGGCTCAAGGTGTGGCCCTGCTTAGGTTCAGGAGTTGTGTTTAGCTTTGCAAGGCTGCAGCCTCGCCTGCGCAGAGTCAACAGCAGGCTTCAATCTCTCAAACATTTACCTAGGCGCTTTACACCAAGGCCAGCCAAGTGACTCAGAGCATGAAATGAAGCACAGATGTCGATCTTAGCAGGAGCTGAGACTTCACCTCATGAATCAGGCCAGGCTATGATGTGTTCCTTCACCCAGGGTGAGCTGAAGAAGTGTTTGCCTCAGCTTCTCTATATGTAAAATAGAGAGTTCAGTATTGGAAAGTTCTCAAGATCCTTGGCTGGGAGTTATTATTCAAAAACTAAATTTATCATTAAAAAGTCATGTCGCTAAGGGGTAAATGGCAAGAAGAAAAGTTAAAAATGCATATCACATCCTGTTTTCCGTGAGTCGATATTTACAGTATTTAGTTCAAATGAGGGCAATAACTTCCAGTGGAGAAACTTCTCAGGAGAGGAGCAGAGGTAGGCTGCAATTAGCAAAAAGAGCTGTATTCACACACTATATATAGCTGCACAGCCTTCAAAACAGCCCCGCAAACACCTGCCATCCTGCTGCCTCCCCTTCCATCGCAGCCTGTGAACAGCCTGTTGGTGGTATTTCATCCTCCCCGGTGTAACTGCCGCGGCTTGTAACTGCCGCGCACCTGTGCCAGCGCGGGGTGAGGTGGGCAGCGCGGGACGGGATGTGAAAACACCAGAACAAACTGCGGAAGACACGAGGCAGCTTTGCAAAGCTGCTGCCGCGAGGCTGCGGAGAGCCGAGCAGCGCTGCCTCGCCGCGAGGGAAGGGAAAGGCTGTGGCTGGGTCCTCCGGGGCACTGAACTGGCACTGGCACTCATCCCGACCCTGGTGCTGCTGAGTTCCCTCGCGACAGGACTGCACCTGAGCCTGTGAATCTCAGAACACTGCAAAGTGTCGGTGTAAAATACCGACGTGACTTTTAAAAAGGTCCCTGTGGCTTCTGTGCTTATTATACATCGTGTCTAAAATTGAGTGATTTAAAACTCCTGTTCACTAATGCCTCAAGCCAAAGGCGTCTTAATGACACAAACTCACCTTAATTGACTCTAACGTTTTGCAGTTTGCTCTGTTGTTGGCTGCCACTCTATATCCCTATTATATAAATAAACATTATTTATTAGAATCAGGATGTTTTTCCCCTGCTCAATCTCACTGTTGCAAAGATACCAGCTACCCTGAATAAAGGGTCATCAAGACAGCTCACATTTATTAAGATGCCAGGAACGTTTAAAATTGTGGCAGGTGGGATAAAAAGATGTATTTTCTGCAATTTTCTTTTTGAAGTCTCTTATCTTAAAAATACTTGGCAGAAATTTTCTACTTTAAAAGCTGGAAATTAAAAACATTATACATTTAGTTCCTGAACAAAATGGCACATTTTGGATGAAGCCAGAATTTTCAACAAACTTTTTCAGGGACAATATGTGCTAAGTATAAGGAAGCATTTGCTCGTCTATTTAATTTTTAGTGACATTTTAGAAGAATCTAAATATCTCATAAAATTAAATAATTTTATCCCACTTAAAATGCAAGCTGCTGTTCTGGTATTCAGTAAGAAGTGGTGCCAGTCTGTTCAGTTCTTTTGGTTGTGTCATCTTACCAGCATATTAAATATATTTTTGACGTGCAGGCACTCAGTTCTTTCTGAAACTCTGAGAAGTGACTGGTCTGAGATGGAAATAGCAGCATTGTATTGCAGTGGGTTCAGAGGGGGGTTGAAAATCCAATTTCATGTGCAGCCGTGTTGTGTACTTTCTAAACCATATTTTCCCATCCCCTTAGCATGATTAATTTTGTGGTGGATAGGTTCAAAATGGTAAGAAATTGCCGTATTGTGGTGAAAGGCCACAGGGTCAAGTGATGCAGGACCGAGTGGGTTGCCAACAGCATCTGAAAAAGAGCCGTCCCCCAGTCGTGCAGCTCTGCGCACACACGCACCCTCCAGGCACACGGGCAGGCTCGGAGGAGTGAGGGGCGTCCGCCGAGCCCCGCCGAGTGCCCGAGCCAGCGATAAGCGGTGCGGCAGCGAAGGGCAATTTCCCTTCGATGTTCAAGGAGAGCGGGATTAGTCACCAACCCGTGGCCTCTCCAGGCTGAACTGCCTTGATTTAATGAAAATGCAAATCATCCACTACAAATGCATGTGTGGTGTGGTGTGGTGTGAAAGGGAATTTACCGTGAAATTAGTTTGGATAGGGAGGAAAACGGATGCAGTTTTCCCCATAGTGTCTGGCTGTCTTCACAGGCACGGCTTCCCCTGCGGCGGGAGCTGCAGAAGCCGGGAGCGAGTGCTGGAGGGATTAATCCATGAGGTTCCCCTGGCATTTAGTAGCCTCCCCTCAGTTCGTTCTTGCTGAGCGTATCCTGAACCACCCACAGCATTTTATGATCGTGATCCTCAGGGGGTATTTTCTCACCATTGGTCACAGCTTACAAATGGTTTTCCCTTCCTGGGTGTCTTGAAACAAGCTGATTCTCTCTCTAAAATACTTGCAACTACAATCTGCTTATTTCTCCGGGTTGTGAACAGAAAATGTACTGAATTTATTGGCTTGCAACATGGATAATGCAACATGAGTAAAACAGAGAGATTCTAACCAAATCTGGAGGAGTTGAGCCTGATCCTCTTTCAGTGCTCTGCTTTCCACTGGACAAGGGATTAAAATTTATGATGTAACGCACTGGATCAAAAGTGTAATATATTGTACTACCTACACTGTACCTGGGCAACCTGCAGCTACCACCCCTTCGTGAATGGTTCTTCATTTAATAAAATAGTTTTGACTTGTAAAAAGCAAACGATGAGTAATAACTGTTCACACAATTAGTCAGGCATCTCGGTGGCATTCAGCTAGAGGCGGAATTTGGGATGGGCCCAGTGTTTGTGCTCAGCACAATTACAGTCGGTAGCTGGGGCTGTGATGGGCTGCGGGAGGGTGAGCTAGTTCTCACATACCGGCTATTGCTGTTCAATGACAAATATGTGACGTACTGCAGATTACAGACTAATTCTGCCATAACTGAAAAACCAAGTAAAGAATATAACTCTATCAGCAATGGCCAACATCCTAACTTGATATTATCAGGAATTCGGTGAATGTGGCAAGAATATCCATCAGTGTGGACTAAGACCCTCTCCTAAGTCAAGTCTCCTTACATCAACTCTCAGGTGTGACACCAGGCAGGAGGACTGGATTCTAGAAAGAGATGTGAGGATACAAACAATGGGAGAGGAGAGGGGTTCATTGTCTAACAGGCACAAGCTCGACACCAGAGCATGAAAAAAGAAACCGCAGTCATCCTCTCAAGGATGCAGTAACACTCCTAACCCGCATTTGTTCTTGTACAGGAGGTGTTGAGTCCTGTCAGCACTGAGCCGGTGGAACTCATACCCGGTGTGTTGTGCCTGGAGGGAGATTCGTGGATTCGTTTCCCCACCATAACACAAGATTAATGGGTAGCACTCGAGGTCTGGGCAGCGGTGCAAGGATGTATAGGAAGTTAGACATCCTGCCCCTGAGTAGACTCCTTCCAGGCAGACCAGGCTGCTCTGCAAGGTCTTTGCAGCCACGTGAGAGGCTCGGGCAGTGGTTACAGCACATAACTGGCTAGTACTTGATGTCCTTCACACTCCATGCTGATACTCCAACCTGCCACATGGTCTCGTTACACCCCTGGAGTGAGATATTGTTTGGCTCTGCTGCCTCTTGGGCTCTCAGGAAGGGCAGGGACCATTTGCCTTTGATCTCTAATTGTTCTGCTACCACAATGACACCCGTGGGATGCTGCGAAATACCAACACAAGTTTACTGTGGCAGATTTCCTGCTATGACAAATTTCTGCGGAGTCCTGCCAAAATTCTCGCTGCTCGCTCTGCGCCGATAGCCTATTGTTGAGTGCTGCTCCTCTCACTGAGCTGCCTAATAAAATAGCGGCTGAGTCAAGGAGCTCTCATTTGACCCTTGAGTGGGGGACACATCATAGGCAAGGGCGTCTCACCAGGAAAGCAGCCATCACAATGGCAGGAAATATCTGCCAGACAAGAGAAAAGGGAGCTGGTCCAGGGGCTGGAGGGCTTGTGTGGTTTTTGGACACCTGGTCTTTGCTATGCTTCACAATTCCTGTGCAACTCGGAGAAAGTCGTTTGAGCATCTGAGTCTCTTTTGTACCTTCTCCAAAGTTTCTGTGGGAGCTCAGGCATGCCAGCAGGAACTAGGACCCTGGATAACTTTGTGCATCTGCCCCTAAATTTCTTTGCACCCCAGTCCCTTGTCTTTATGGTGCAAACACCAACATTACCTGTCTCCCCGGTCTGTAGTGAGGAGCACACTATCAAATGTAACAGGATTCTTTGAGGACTTAAGGCTATCTTAAATAAAACGTCATACTGATAATAAATAAATATCTTACGATATGCTGTTGGCTCTCCTTGGCACTGTAAAAGCTCCACTGAATAAAGAGATTTTCCAGCGGTCCAGAACTCGTGTACGTACAGAGGAGGGTTGTGTTTCCACCTGTAGTGACGTTCACTGTCTTCTCGGGGATGGTCACCACAATGCTGCTGACGTGGCCTGTGGGCAGTAAGTGTGGTGAGGAGAGGTGAGCTGTGTGGGAGCGCCTTGCTCCCCCAGTATCAAAGAAACCCGTAGGACGTGTCGAGTCATTCTCCTTTCCAGAACAGTTTCCCCTGGGCTTTGTGTGGGAATTTTAGTGATAAGAAGCTGGGAGTGAGTAAAAGCTAACAAGCAAATAAATCCCCCAGAATACCCGTGCCCTTAAAACAAATAATATTCGGCAAAAGCAGAGTTCCTAAACATGTACTTGTTCTCACTGGCATAGACTTGTCTTCTCACTAAGAGCCTGTGGCTAAAGGGACCCTCTCCTCCACACTCGCGGTGCTCTCCTGCTCCTTGCACGCTCGTTCACAGCTGTCCCTAGCCCTCTTTTACATGCTTCTTGCCCCTTTTCTTTTCAGCAGTTATTCCTTTAGATGTCTGATCTCCTTTATCGTGGATCACCATCTCCTGCACTGTTGTCTCACATTCTTAGTACTGACTTGGACTCAGTGGCACTGTTGGGTTCCCTGAGGCTGGAGCCCAGTGGCCTTCCTCCACTTTCCTGTTGCTCAGTGCTTTGCTTTGCTTTAGGTTTCTTAGGGCTTACGTGCAGAAGCTGTTCTTTTCCAATGTTTTCCATTGGAAACATCCAACTAAGCTTTTTGGAACTGCTTTCATTATGTGGGTTGTAAGAAATTCTGTGATAACATGGTCAACCCTTTCTCCTGTGCTCAAAGCAAGAAGGGAGCAAGCACAACTTGTGAGCCCTTTCCCATAACGTTGCAATCAGTCTTGGCGACACAGCCGCATTAATGGAAGGAATCGAGCACCATCTCACAGTATTTATCTGTTTCTGTCCTCCATACCAGGTACAGCAGTGGCGACACACGGCAACAAAGCCAGAGCTGTCAGAAAGAAAGGTCTGAGGTTCAGGGGTTTGAAGGAGAACTTCCAGTAACACCAAAAGAGGATTTTGCTCAAAACGTTGTTTATAAAAAGAAATATAATCTATTTGGACATTTTAACCATGCAAATAATGGAGATTCATCAGTTGCTACAATTTGCAAACCTGTCTGACATCTTTGGGGTCTGTTGTCCTTGTTTGATGGCTTCAGTAGTAAAAGCTCACTGCAAGGAAGAGGGGAATAATCTACTTTTCATGGTGGTGGCTAGGATGAGAACAGCGGGTTTAAACTGCAGCCAGATTTACAGTATGTGTCAAGACAGTCTCACAGGGAAGGCTGGAGACCGACCTAAATATGTCAAACCTGCACTGGGGAAAGAGGGGATCCCTGTGCTAGCTGCTCATCCTGTGAGGTCACAGGAGCTTCGTCCTTACTGCGATCTAGTGTAAGAGCCATGTAACATGATTTTAGACGTCTCAATTCACTGTTCTCAGGTTTAAGAATTAGAGCTGGCCGGAGGATGATAGTTTCTTGCCACAGTAATACCTCCAGGTTTACATGTATTTATTTTCCGCTGTTTGTAGGATTAAAGCTATAGTCTTTCAACACAATATCATTCTACTGAAAACATCGATTTCCCAGTTATCTGCTCCACATATTTCCTTTATGATCTCTGTTTTTAGAGTCAGGAGTGCCACAGAGCCTGACTGCTGTAACCTTTCTCAGAAGAAATCCATTTTAGCAGG